>NW_021639869.1:343356-354458 GCF_002087225.1 Trypanosoma theileri
TTTTTTTTTTTGTTTTTTCTTTTAATCTCCGTGCAACAGCATGTCATCTATTGCGGGAAACGCGGATGGACTCCCCTATGTTGGTTGTGCACTGAGTACTGCTGAGCGTGCGGCGCTGCAGTCTTCACTTCCTTTGCTTGGAGCCAAGTACAATACGCCGGTGCAGTTCTGGGGAAAGATTTTTGGTTATAAAGCGGATTACCTTATTGCCCAGGCAATGCCAGATGGTGTTTTTGGTCAACGTTTCAGCTTCTTCAGTGTAGATGGTGGTACCTCGTGGAAATTGCTTGAGAACATAACGGAGGATCAAGAGAAGTTCTGCAATGAACTGCGTGGTGTTTACATGGGCGACCCGACGTATCTGTATAAAATACGGCGTGATATTCCACCCGAGCCGGAACCGGAGGTGCCAGCGCCTGACGCGGATGCGGTGTTAACGGAGGCGCGAGAAAAGTACGGCGAAGGGGAAGAAAAGGAAGAAGAAGAAGAGGAAGAGGAAGAAGAAGAGAATGAACACGAACAGAATGAAGAAGAGGAGGAGGAGGAGGAAGAAGCAGAGGAGGTTGAGGAGGCACCGGTGCCAAAGAAAAAGCGTCCAAAGTTTATGATTGTGGCCGCTCCTGAGACGGTGCGGTTGGCGCACTTTATTCAACTCCACGATAAAGACTGTGCGTTAATTGTTCGTGGACAGTACGTCTTCACACCGGGCGGTGGGGTTTCAAAGAATGGACTCTTCGCCGGTCAGCCAGTGCGACACGCAATGAAGCCATCGTGTTACTTGCGTGTTCATCACCTCGGCGATGCGACCCGCAATCGTCTCTTGTACGGCCCAACGTACAGTGAAGTGACGGATCGTCTCTCGCCCATCACAGATGATGCGCCGGCGGGTGTGTGGGTTGTGAAGTATGATCCCACCGCGAGTATCGTGACTGTGCAGAATTTATTCTACGCGGGATCACTCTTCTGGTATCGCCCCGGCACGACGGACTGTGGGCAGGTGTACTGTGGGAACGGTGAACGGGATGTAGAGGTGTGTTTTCTCTTGTAGACTGTTACTGTGACTGACTGACTGTGTGTGTGTGAGTGAGTGAGTGAGTGAGTGGTGGTGAAAGGGTGAGGGGATGTAGTGTAGATGGACAAGGTTTAGGTGAAGAGAATGGAGTTTCTCCCTGTTTCTCTCACTTTTTTTCTTTTTCCTAGTTATATTTATTTCTCCCTATTTATATATATAAATGAAAGAAAGATGGATAGAGAGAGAAAGAGAGAGAGAAAGGGATATTTGTGAGCATTTCTGTCGTGTGTATCCCTTTTTCTTGTTTTTTTTTTTTCATTTATTTACTTGTTGTTCTTCTGTGTTTAGATGTGGATAGAGGGCACACACAGACACACAGACTCCACTACTCCTAATGCCCCTTCTTCTCACTTTTCTGCTATACCTACTATTGGATGTATGATGCAATCAACACATGACTTATTATGGATGTAGTTTTCTTGACTGAAGCGAAAAGCAAAAAGAAAAAGAAACATTATAGTTGTAACCGTTCTATGCGGTTTATCTGAAATGGCAGATTTGCCGTTTTCTTTTTTTTTTGTAGTTATATATATACATATATATATATTTATCTGTAGTAAACTAGTTTCTTTCCTCATGGCATCATTTCTTTTTTTTTTTCTTCTTTTTTTTTTTATTTTTTACGGATTATATTTATGTTCTTTTTACTTTGAACCCATATTCTGTAGGCGGGACACCAAGAAGAAAGGAAAGGAAGACAAAACCAAATAATAAAAAACAAAAAATAGAAGGGGGGAAAAGAAAAAAAAAAAAAAATAAAAGAAAAAACAAACAAAGCCCAAGAGCAACATTGAACCTCATAAGGATACTAAACTATATTACCTATATACGTGCACACCACAGTTGTGCAGGCTTCTTGCTCTTTTTTCCAGTTACATAAAGAAAGGACTGTACCCCACTAATAATAATTCTCTTAATAATAATAACAGTAATAAACGCAAACAAATTAAAAGTAAAAAAAAAAAAAAAAACAATAGGGCACAGCCGTAGTAGCTGAACGCAGTTATCCAGGTGAGGATTAAAAAAAAAAAGAAAAAAAAAAAAGGCGCGTTAAGGAGTGGAGGGATTATATTTCACATTCCCATAAAAAAGCTGAAGAACCAATAACCACTCTTCCTCACTCGTTACTGGCATCACACAAACACATACTTCAGTTTTTTTCTTTTTTTTTGTTGTTGTCTTTTTATTATATACTTCTCGTAAAAGAGAAAAAAAAAAGAAAAAGACGTACCGGAGAGTGAAGGCATTGATACAAGAAACGTGAAATTACGAAGAGGCATCAAATAAAAAATAAAATAAAAAAGGAGAGAGACAACGCTAAATTCTGAGTAGTACAGTGCTTTTATTTTTCTTAGGTTTTTTTTTTCTTTTTTCTTTGGTTTCTTGTTTTTTTTTTTTTTTTTCGTGGGCGTTTGCTTATTTAACCACTTGGCTGTACACAAAGGAAGAATAAATAATAATAATAATTGTAATCATCATAAGAAACAGAAGAAAAACAAACAAAAAAAAAAAAAAAACGGCAGTGTTGAAGACTGTAGGGGAGAGAAAGAAGAAGAGATCGAATAGCTGCAGGTCCAGCGACGGCTGAGAGAGAAGAAAAGAAAAGAAAAGAAAGAAAAAAAAGAAAAGAAAAAAGAGTATATTTGTGCGCAGTAGTCCAAGTGGTGTGTGATCCATCCTCACACAGTTTTGTTTAAATACACACATACAAACGCAAAGAAGCAGAAAAAAAAAAAAAAGTAAAAGAAAACAGAAGAAGAAGAAGAAAAAAAAAAGAATTAGGCAAAGCACAACGAAGAATAAAGAAAAAGAAAAAAAAAAAAACAAAGCAAAAAACGAAGGAAGGAGAGAAAGAAGAAAGTCAAGATAAATCGAAGAAAAAGAAAAGAAGAAGTCAAGATATACAGGAAAGAGGAAATTACAAAGAATATATCAAATCATCGCAAATTTATTATTATTATTATTATTATTATTATTATTATTACTATTAAAAAAGTTGAGAAGTATACATAAGTAAAAAAAAAAAAAGAAAACAAACAAGTTGACATAAGAGGAAGGTGTACGCATATACACACCTTTACCCCCTCACAAATACGGAGATATTGAGCAACGTGCAATAGAAAAGAGAGAGAAAAAGAAAATTACGAAAAGAAAAGAAAAAAAAAGAGTACAAAGAATTGAAAATTAACCAAATCAAGCTAAACCAAAACAAAGAAAATAAAAAATAAAACAGTAGTCGTTTATCATTTTGCTGTTCGTCTATTATTATTATTATTATTATTATTATTATTATTATTATTATTATTATTAAAAACTAATAGTTGTGTGGATGATGACTGAAAAGATAATCTCTGGGGACGGATCTGAGGCGTTAGTGATGTCTTCGCATCCTATGCCAAAGATCACCAAGACGTCTTCTGCAGAGAGAACCTTTTATAAAGATGCATTGTTGCCGTATTCATTACAGTGCATTCATCCACGTTTGCGTAATGATGTGGAAGTTAATGATCGTGCCACACTTCTCCATGGAGCTGAGTTGCTGTTAGACTTTGGTACCCCAGAAGAGGTTACCCGTCGCCTTGCTTCCACACAGCAGCAGCAGCAGAAACAACAAGATAAGGTTCCATCGATGAGTTCGTGTAGTAGTGCTGATAATATTCTATCGCTTGCTTCTTCTGCCTGTGCTTCTCCAAGCAAAGTGCATTTAACTTTTCACGACGCTGTTGAGGAATTACAACATCGCTGTGATTATTTTCTTTCTACCTTTACGGATGGTGTGGAGTCCTATCATATTCCCTATGAGGTGCAGCGCCGCATTGTACCGATGCTGTACGCTTGGCTTGTAGACTGGGACTTCCTTCAGCGTGCGACGAACTGCTGGGGGCGAGTTGCGATATGTTTCTGTCGAGTTATTCAATCACGTAGACGTCGTTTTACTGTTCGTCCTGATTTTTCACTTCCATGGAAACCACTTGTGGTGATTCTCTTTTCTTTGTTTTTTCAATCCGATCGTGTGATGGATCTTCACGTCTTTCATGGGATGCGAGAGGCGGCTGGACAACAATTGGAGTCTGTTTGTGAATCTGCCGCTTTGCACTTTGATGAGGATGCGTGGACGGGTTTATGGGAGACTTTTGCCCCGTATTTCTCACCAGAGCATGAGGAGGCACCTTTAATGTTATGTCTATTCTCGCATCTTATTCCTATTCATCATCTTGTGGATAAAGAAAGTGGATCACCACTACCAATGACAGAACGTGTGGTTCGTTTTCTCCTTTCAGATGCACTTTATTGGCAACAGGGAAGATCAGGAAATTGGATGGCCTATTCTCTTAAGATTGTGTTTGAGATTGTTCTTCATCATGTGGGTGTGATGGATTTTGATAAGTATGCGGAACCGCTCTTTTCCATGATGTTGTATGAATTACGTTTACCTATCGCAGATGGTACAGGATCATTACAATCCCATTTGGGATTTGGTGTACTTAGTAAAATATCATTCTTTCACATTGATGAACAGGAAATGGCAGCAGCAGAGGGATTTGTAGCGGATATGCTTCCACGTAATACAGATTCACCATTATGGAATCATTTACGTCGTTTTATTCTCGCTACAAGTGTTTTTATTCGTCCTAATGCGACTGATAAATTTATCCTTTGTCGTGTTTTTCGTTTTTATAGTAGTCTTGTGGCTGCTGTCCATAGACGAATGAAAATCCAATCAAGTCAAGAATATGCTCGTATGAGAAGAAAAGGAAGAAGAGGAGGAGAAAGAAGAAGTAAACCTTTTGAAGGACGTTCTATTCCAGAGGCTTATATTTGGAATCAGGAAACGGTGGATTGCTTTGTGAATCTCGTCGCTCCAGTTTTACTTTCATCATTACATCATCGATTAAGAGATGCCACCCGTACAATTGGTTTACTTGCCTCACTTTCACCTAAACTCGTACTTCCACTCATTCTCCCTTATGTGGATGCCGGTCTACGAAATAGAACAGAATCACCAGAGCAGCGTTCGGTAGCCTTACGTTTATTAGTAAAATCACTTTACCCTCTTAGTGAATGTCGTTCCACCCGTGATGATTGTTGGAGTTTTCTTGCTGATGTATTACCATTACTAGTTCCTTGGATTAATCCAAATGATGTATCACTTCTTATGGTAGTTCTCGATCTCATTTTTACCACGTGTTCCATCACAAGTCTTCATAAACTTTTAGGAGGACAAGAAGCGGAATGTAGTTTTGCGGTTACACTTGTCGAACGAATATTTGAAATTTCTAGTCATGCCATGTTTTCTAAACCACAGGATTTGGGTCATCTTGTGCAAGTAATGACGGCATTATGTCAGAATGTTAGTGAAGAAACATTTAGTTGTTGTGTTACGAAGGCCATTAAAGAATCTCAAGTACGAGATGTATTATCAAAAGCGTCTGTTTTGAGTTATCTACTAGAACCTATTGCACATCGTGCACCTGAACGTATTATGCGTTGGGCTTTACAATACCTTATACCACCACTACAGAATACATTAACTCCAGAGAGTGAGGTTCAATGGTGTATACATTTACTCGCGGGATGTGTTCGTGGTGCTGGTCTTGCAGGTTTTTCCTATCGACATGAAATATTACGTTGTTTACAATTCCAGTTAATTCATATTACAGAAATGAAACGTATTATAGGGATTGGTACACTTTATTCTGCCATGTTTGCGGCTTATACAGAAACTGTATGTATTGAAGCACAGGCGGTGCCTATATGTAGATCAGGTGAAGTAGATCGTGAGAATAATAATAATAATAATAATAATAATAATAATAATAATAATGATATTGATGATGATGATGTTTGTAATGACTCGGATGAATCGGAATATGATGAGTTACAAGATGAGTATGAAGTTAGTATGGGATTTTGTCGTAGTAATAGTGTGGAAATGACATGGCGAGAGGCATCAGAAGAACATATTGATTATATAATAGAAGTATATTATAATTTTGTTCAAGATATTGTTGATGTTATTCATGGTATTACCGATATCGTTCCACCTGCTGCAGGATGTGGTAGTAAAGGTATTCGTCACTTTCTTTGCAGTAATAATAATAATAATAATAATAATAATAATAATAATAATAATAGTCATAATAACAATCGCAGTAGCAGTGTGAATAGCCATACGGAGTCTAATCATAATAATAATAATAACGAAAAGAAGAGTGAAAGTAGTGAACAACAGGATAGACTAGAATCTGATAATCATAAGGGTAATGATAGTGATGATGATGATGAGCATACCTTTAACCCACAAAGTATTCTACGTGGGGTATTACTATGGTTGCGTATAGTTCTTGAAATTAACCAAGAATTACGGGCGGGTAACAAGAGAGAAGATACTTCTAATATCATCCCATGGTGGATACAAAATCCAAAGACAACATGGTCGTGGAAACCATCATCATCTTCTTCTTCTTCTTCCTCGTTATCTGCATTACCAACAAAGACATTGTTAACATGGTCGCAGGATGCAATACATGATATGTTACTTGATCATGTCCTTCGACGTGTGGTGGGAGATGTAGCGGATGAAAAAGTGATTGCGGTAGCATTACAATTAAAAGAGAGTTTATTAATGCGAGGGAAACCACCACTTAATAATAATAATAATAATAATAATAATAATAATAATAATAATAATAATAATATTAATACACAACAGGAAGTACATCTTGATGGAAGAAGTCTTCACTCTCTACTGGCTATTCTCGCAGAGCAATGTAATATCAGTGTTGGTGCCCCATTACGTTACGATCACAGTCGTCTCTATACACAAGGTCTTGATATATTTGCCTCTAATGCTGTTGAAACCCTAAAAGGTCGTTATTATTTCCCTGTTATGTATTGGCGAATGAAGGCGGAATCTTTTATTGCTTCTAGACGTGTAATTCCTTTATATAGTGTTTCTCCCAAACGTCTTATCGAGTTAATCTCGGTCACCCACACATTACTTTTCTCACCCTATCACATGATTCAGTCTGATTGTTATCAAATATTAACAGAATGCATGACGTTCATGGGCCGTGAGGCAACACGCAGTTTTATTAAACGGCACCTTATGTTGCTTGAACGAATTGCAGAGCTTTGGAAGGATCGGCACACAATAGATGATCAAGATAAAACTCATCATCATCATCATAATCTTCTTTCTACAGCTGCTGGTGATGGTAGTAATAATAATAATAATAATAATAATAATAATAATAATAATAATAATAATAATAATGCTTCTATGGAGGATGATACTGCCGATGCACTTTCTTCTGCTAACGGACATGATGATACAAAGACAGATGTTACTGCCCAAACCAAGTCTACTAGTCAAGAGAACACCAATAATAATAGTAATAGTAATGTTAACTGTGGTATAAATGAAGAAGAAGAAGAGGATGATGATGAAGAAGAATACGTTGTGGATGGCTATGATGGTTATGATGATAATAATAATAATAATGATCGAAGAACGCATGATGTTTTATCGGGAAAAGAAGGATTGAACGATTCTCCTTCTATATTAAAAAATGAATTAGCTAGTGCGTTATCTCTTGCTTATTCGGGATTTAACAGCCCACACTTTTACTACGATAGTGAATTAATTCTTAATACCTATGAAGTTTTAATGCACTTCCCAGAGCAACTTCGGTCAAAACGTTTAGGAATTTTCAAAAATGTCCAAAAAGCCGCCTGTATTGGTGGAAACTCACGAATGGAAGATAAAAGTGTAGTGAAACTCTCTGATGAACTTCTTTCATTGGCTGTAAAGTTTTCACATTCCGCACCTGAACGATCTCTTAATTGTCTTTTTATGATTGTTGCCCTTTACAGACCCTCACAGGTATCACTTCTCTCTCTACAGAGTGTATCGACACTTTTTCGTCTCTCTGTGAATAGTCATGCCAAACTTCGGGCAACATCTTTTCATATTTTACAAACACTTCTTCTTTCCTTAAAGGAATCACATGAAAAACGATATGTGTTAATGAGACCTGCACCTATGGAAGCAAAAGAAAATATTACTTTCTTTAGAAATCGTTATGAAATATTAATGCAGAAATGTCCATCTTTTTATGGATTATGTGAAGTAGGTCTTATCTTTCCTCCTAAAGCCATACGTGTGGATGCGGAATATGTTACATCTAATATGTTTAATGATGGAGAGTCCATCACTATAGCTTGTGAGAATATAGTACTTCGTAAAGATTACACGGAAAAAAGAAGGACAATAGTAGTATCTAATGAAATGCAAGAAGATCAAAAGTGTTATCCAACACGGGAAGAATTTAAAGCATTGATTGGTCACTTGTCTGGTATTCTAGATGAAAAGATTAATCCACCCGTTGATGGAAGAGAAGGAGGAGAAGAAGAAAAAGAAAAAGAAGATAAGGAATCTTTATTGGAAGGTAAATTAAGAGAAGGATGGGTATGGACAGTAATGCAATTACGTCATGATCAAAAGACTTTTTCACAGTCTCGAATGCGAGTTTGGAAAACGTTTGGAAATCTCCTTGGTGTGGAACCCACAGTTCGTATGTTTACACGTATAGTAAGAGTAGGACTTCGTGATTATATTAATCTTGCCTCAAGTGATAATACCTCTGCGAAGGAAAGTCAACAATGGTTATTTTCTTGTTTTTCAGATTTCTTAATTGCGGCTATTCGTATATCTAAACGTCATCCTAGTGTACGAAAAGAGGCTTTATTATGTTATATAGAAACTATAATGATAATATGTACAAAAAGTGTTATCCCACATGCTGTTCTCGCCCCATTCCTACAAAGTGTTTCAGCTTTACATGGAACTTTAAAACAAGAGGAAGTTTGGTTACTTTACGTTGCTCTTTTTGAGGCTTTGGAGCCACCAAGTGAAAAGGTTATGCCGAACGCTACTCCTGTTTGTACAGAGAGTGGAGATACTATTAACACAACAGCAACAACAACAACAACAACAACAACAACAGGTACTAGTACTTCTCCATGGTGGTGTGGAAGAACACAAGAGTTTGTTCGAATATTATCTGTTACTGTGCAATTACTCTTTGTATTTGCCTCGGATGTAAACATTGAATTACTTCCACGTTTATGTAAACATGTAATAGCCAATAAAGATTTATTTCTCTATACCACTTCTACACGTATTCGAATGTACTCCTCCAGTGTTATTCGTCAAATTATGCGTCTTTGTTTAAATCAAAGTGAATATATTCCATCTAATGTTTCTGTACAAAATAGTATTGTAACGTTTATGGACCGAATTGAGCAGATTGTGGAATTACCACCATTACCAGCAGCAGAACCCGCGCCATCGTTGGCGCCATGGAGTGAGACACCGGCACTTGGGGCAGCGCCAAACCCGTTTATGACGGTAACGAATGCAAGTAGTAGTAGTATGATGATGAATAATAATAATAATAATAATAATAATAATAATAATAATAATAATAATAATAATAATCATCATAATAGTAATAGTAATAATATTAATAGTAGTACAACGGCGGCTACTACTACTACTACTACTACAACTACAACAACTTCTACTAGTACGACTACTACTGCTACTGGTGTTGCGGATGTTCCTCTTGCGGTTTCACCGCCTGTAGAGATGTCCCCACCGTTGACCTCTACATCTTGTCTGTTATGCTCAGATGCGTTTAGTTTAGATGGTACTCGTGCTTTGTCGCCTTCCATGACTCTATCTGCTGTGAAGACTATTGCTATGTATTGGCTTCAACCACCACCGCCTCTTATTGCTTTGCGGATTAATAGTGTAACTTCACTTCTTGCAAGATCTCTTGATATTCTTTCTTCTGAAGTGGATGATCTTGAAACGGTACGATTGACACTTGATAGTATTGCCTATATTCGACAACCAAAGGAAACCATTCATGGTATTGTTGGGCTTTTGTGTGAAATACTTGAAGAGAAAAAACCATATGGACGATCTAAACAGGCAAAAGTAATTCTTTGTCGAATGCTTCGTCTTATTTTATTTATTAACTTACATCGTATTGGACGATATGCGATTATGCAAGATGTATTACGAGCAGCTCTTCAGTCCATTGCCCACGGAGATGGGCGAACACGCAGTGAAGGGAAACTCCTCCTCGCTGTTCTCACACGAGTGGCCTCTGAAGAGCAAACGAAGGCACTCATTCAAGGCTGCTGTGCACAACTGCGGGAACTCACCAACGCGACGGGGAGTGGTGGAAACAACAACACCTCCACCACCACCACAACAACAATGAACAATACAACCACAACGAATACGAATACCACTGCTGTCTGCAGTAATAATCATAATACTAATAATACTAATACTAATAGTGATAATAATAATAATAATAATAATAATAGTAACAGTATTCATGCAGCCTCACATTCTCTGCAGGAGCCTGTGCGTAAGCGTAAACGCATTGCGCTGCTCCTCGCGCTGTGCTCCATTCTCTCCGCGACGCCCGGTGTTGTGCCGCCGTACGTCCCGCGGCTGATGGAGCGACTCGCCGCCCACGCGAACGACGCCGCGCCGGAAGTGCGACGGGCGATCAAACGCGCCTTCGAGGACTGGTGGCGCTCCCACCGCGATGGGTGGGAACTGGAGCACCGGCAGCACTTCACACCCGCGCAGATTGAAGTAATGCTCCCGCTACTCACCGCACCTGTGTATCTTGTTTGAGTAGATTAGAGGGTGGGATGATGGAGAGGGAATAAATGAATGAATGGAATTTTTCTCAGCGGTAGTTTAATGGAGAGTGGTGGTTTTTTTTTTTCTTTTTGTTTTGTTTTGTTTTCGTTTTAATTTCTTTTTTTTTTTTTTCTTCTTTTTTTTTTAATTATTTTTGTTTTTGTTTTTGTTTTTTCTTTGATTGTTCTCTCGTTATTTGCTGATTTGTGTTTTCTTTGGATTTGCTTTCTGCTTCTCTACGTCTCTTTCTCTGTGTATATGTGTGTGCAAATGCAGATATATACATATATATATATA
>NW_021639869.1:354803-362385 GCF_002087225.1 Trypanosoma theileri
TATATATATATATATATATATATATATATTGATATAAGTTCTTAAGAATTAAATAGGAAAAGAAAAATAAAATAAAAAGAAACGACGTCAAACGAAATGACAATAATGAAGTCAATGGAAGAAATTCAATTTGCAAAGAGGAAAAAAGAAAAGAGAAACATTAATATAATAAACAAAAGGAAAAATAAGATGGTAATTATTAAGAAGAGTTTACTTTCAGTCTTTGATATTGTTATTACTATTACTATTATTTTTGCTCTTGCCTCATCTGTTAACAGTTTTTTTTTTTTTTTTCGTAGTCGTTTCCGTTTCCCTTTTTTTTTTTTTCTTTTTTCTTTCTTTGTTCTTTATATTTTACTGATTATGGCTACCTTTTCTTTACTGTTGTTGTTATTATTATTATTATTGGTATTAGTATTGGTTGCTACTATTACCATTCTTCTTTACAGGCTCCTTTGTATTGCCTTTGTCATTGAACTCTTCCACTCTCAGAGATTACTATATATATATATATATATATACAGGGGGAGATATTCTCTTTTCTTTTTTCTTTTCTTTTTTCTTTTATTAGTGGGCGGCACGTTGTGTGTACGCCTGGAGGGAAACATGAAGAATGAACACGACTCCACGACGTCCTCTGCACTCGTCTCCACCCCGTCTGTTGTCTCCGACAGTGTGCAGGCGATGATAAAGGCCGCCGCCGAGTTCACAGATCTTCTCACGGACTCCACCGAACAACAACTGCGGTTGCGCACATCACTGAGTGCGTTGGTCGATGTTCTTCGCAGCGGCACCCGAACAGCCGCGCAGAAACAGGGAATGTACGGAGCTCAACGACTGGTCGTGGCGGGATCAGCGGAAAGTGGAAAAAGTACACTTGTGGAGTTGTTGCTAAAGTGCCCCCCATCACTCGCAGAGGTGGACACGATGGAAGATACCGATAATGATAGCAATGGAAGTGGACCCGCTGAGAAAATACCACCAGATCTTTTTGAACGTTTACCAACACGACCAAATGTAAACGGCGGTGCTGCTCTTCTTGCGAGTTCACCAATGGAACTTCCACCATTACATCCAAATGATACGTCTTGTCCTAATGAAGGAATAGATGATATTTCGGCTTCTGCTGTTGGTAATGGTGGTACACTAACAATGACACTCTCTAGTGCTGTTTCTGGTGGTGGTATTCTCTTCTCACCATCCTTCGTTCCAAATAATAATAACAATAATAATAACAATCATAATAATAATAATAATAATAATCATACACGGCGTGAGCGGAGTGCGACGTGGGAGACGGATGTAAGTATGGATCCGGATGAGACTGTGGGACTCAGTAATACACATTTACCATTCTTACGTGAACGTGGACGACGTAGACTTTGTCGGGCAGAGGATGAACCGCGAGGGAAACCATCCTTTAAATTTGTTACCGTCTCACCTTTTCCAGATTGTCGTTTATTACATTCTACAGAAAATGGAGTTCTTTCACCATCTGTGAATTCGGCATTACATCGTATGATTTCTATGCGACCAGGTTCTTTTGATACGACCATTGTGGATCGTATTCGAATGAGAAAGAATAGAATCATATCTAGATCTTCTGTAGGATTAAGAGATGAGATGATTCCTATTCAACAAATAGCAACTTCTACATTACCATATAATTCTACAATTTCTCATAGGACTAGAGAATTTTCACTACAAACGTTAACGGCGTCTGTAAGAACTAGAACTGATACTATGAAAGAAGTCCCAATAACACCTTGGTCATTACAAGAATGTAGTGGAGGAGTTATACGTAGTGAACGAGAAGGAATGACATCATATCAAGTTCCAGATACTTTATGTGGAGAATCTTTTATTTTTACAATTCCTGCAGAAGTAGTTGGTACTTCACGTATGGTAGATTGCATGGCTGAACTCTTTGGTCTATTTGCACTTCCTTTGCTACATAATGAAACAAATAATGATGTAGATGATCTCTCTTCAAGTCCAAAACCAAGTCAAAGTGAAGGAAAAGATACTGGAAGTACTGATAAGGATAATTATTATCATCATAGTAAGAATGATAAAAATGGTATTACGGATGGAAGAAGTATATGTCAATTAATAGCAGATTTAACTTTATTTGTATTAACCTTTTCCGATGCTATTATTACCCGTGCAGAAGGAGTCATGACATTAGATGAAGAACTTATGAAACGTCCTCCTCCAATGGCACGTACATTACCCGAACTTGTGACTTTATTTCAAAAGGAAGTTGAGAAAATTTACGGTATTTCTGTAGCTTCTTGGCAAGTAATTCCATTTAGTGGAAGTATGAGTCACGTTACACATGATGTACTTCAATCCTTTTTTGATCTTCGAGTAATTCCACCAGTTGTACAAGAAACAGAAACGGTAGATACCGATTTATTATCTTCTTCTACCAATACACTGTTAGGTCCATCTAGTTCTTCCAGTACTTTTATGATCCCACCAGCAGCGGGTGGTGGGTCATTGATATCTTTGCGTAGAGCCATATCTAAATACTGTGATGTGGTATTTGGAGAACATTTTAATACTCGTAAGTCTGTACTTTCAGAGGAACAATTAGAAAAGATTGTTTGGCATCATGCTCTTACAAGTATGTGGGAAGATTCTGGGGCTGAGCAACTCTTTAATGCAGTGAAATATTTTGAAAGTAATTATTTAGAAAACTTTTTTGCCCATGCTGCGGTTTCTCTTGTCGTTTGGTGTCAACAGTTAAAAATGGTATTACCACAAGCAAGAAAATTTGTTCGAAGACGTCTGAAAACGTGTAGACGTGAACTTCAATATATGAAGAAACAGAGTGATGCAAGAGTATTAAGTATTACACGAATAAAGAAAGAAATTATTCCAAGAGATATATCACGTGGAATTCAATCTCAATTTCAAGAAAAATTTGAAGAACTTACAGTTCGTTTTTGGTGGACTTTATTCGATATTATAGAAACAGAAAATGAACGTTGTGGAGTCTGTCCTCGTACTTCTAAACGACATCCAGCATCTTCACTCTGTCATTCATCCTTACCAGCATGTACACAGGCACGGGAAAGATTACGAAAAGAATATCAGGCTTTTGTACATCTCTTTATTAACAAAAGCTATGAAGGACAAGTTTCTCATCTGCGAAGTATTATCACAGAAAAGAAACAGAAAAAAGATGGTCTATTGAATAGTAATGATGAAGTGAAAGGAAATGAACATGTAGACTCACATACTCCCAAAGCTTCAAAGACTTCAGATTTTCAGAGAAATGAAACGAAAAAACATCATATCCCTTTTGTTGAGCATAATGCAAGGAATTTTAAAGCAACTATGGAGAAGGAGTTAACTCTTCATTTATCACGTTTTAATACAGAAGTAATAAATTTATTCGTAGCGGAACTTGTAGCTGTTATGCCGGATTTTACAAGAATGTGTGAACGACAACGTAATTTAGTAGGACGTAAGTTACTTCGAATTTTTGCTTCTGTAGATTATTATAGAGGTTATGAATCTAGTGAGAAAAATCTACGTTCATTGTTAAAGACGTTTTCTCATTTATCTCTGGTTGAGTTAAGACCATCTTCAGAACTAGAGGTGTTTGTAACCGGTTTACGTGGTTCACTTTGTGAAGATCAGATTCTTCTTATTCTTAGAGATTTAACACAACATAATGAAACGCAAGAAACCTCTTATGCTTCAAGATCTTTGGCGTATCTGCGCAAGCAAGAAAAAGAAATTAATTCTGGAGAATTTCAATATAAAGAAGTTATGCATTCTGATGATCCAACTTTATTAGATGAAATACAAGATCTAGAAACAAGTTTCTGGGCACCATTGGATATGGGGGATATGAAACAACATTCCGCTAATTGGATGCGAAAAGCTGCATCTTTTGGCGTGGAACGAACAACAACTACTAGAATAATGGAAAAGAATACGAGATGCAGTAATGCGAGTATAGTTCAGTTTGGATTTTCTTCCGCTACCGTATCTTCTGAAGACACTGGAGCGAAAAAACAAAGACAGCAAGAAGAGCATGGGGAAGGGATTCTACCAAAACAGAAGGAAGAACGAGAAAATGTTATTATTGAGAGTCATATCATGTCAACGAACCCTCTTTGGTTTCTTCTTGCAGTCTGGAAAGAGACACTCTCTGCCATGTCATTTCATCCATGGGTTCTACTACGCAGTTTCCGATATGGTGGACTCTTGAACAATATTGTTTCTACTTTTGTTAAACAACAAGAACATCTTGTGATTAACTTGAAAAATGAAATATCTGAAATTGAGGCTGCCCTTCAAGGTATTCGTAAAGAAATGTCTCAGGTTGTGGAAAATATTCCAATGGCACTTAATCGTCTTAGTAGTATAGCCACAACTGCCGCTCATGAAATGAAGGCTCTTAAAGCATCTACGGTAACAGCTACAGCAACTTCTCGTTTTGATGTATGATATAAGTTTCTGTTTAGAAGACTTGAGTATATAAGGTTTGAATACTTTTCTTGAATTTGTGCTTTTTTTTCTTTTTTTTCCTTTATGATGTTCCTTCTTTTTATTATTATTATTATTATTATTATTATTATTATTATTATTATCTGGAATATATACTCTTATTTGGTTATGTTGGAGAATGAGTTTTATTCGTTCTATGTATCTATTGCTATGTGGTATTGTTTATTACTTTTTATGATTACTGTTCTTATGCTTCTCAGAAAGCATATCGTTCTTTATTACCGTACTACTCAAAAGAACAATTTTTGGAAATTTGCACATACGCATTAGGCGAGATATGCATTACTTGATTTTACTATCTCACTGAAAGTTTTCTTAGCATCTCTTTTCTCTGTGTCTAATAATAATTATTATTATTATTGTTGTTATGTATGTATGCAGGGTTGTGTGTTTTATTTTTTTTTTTTTTCTTTTTTTCTCTCTTTGTATTTGGATTTTCACTGTTGTTTTTCAGCAAGTGGGACGAACGTCGGTGTCCTTTGTTGTGGGGTGACTTCTTCAGAAACAAAACCGAAGAACGGGGTAAACTTAAGAAGAGATAATATTGTAGAATATCTCACGACAGTTTTACTGCACCCCAGACTATTCCCAACCCCACCACCCAAGAGAAAGAAATACATATATATATACATAGAAATAAGAAAGTGAAGAAAATAGTAACCAGAAATACAAACTATACGAGAAAAAAAAAAACGATTAGAATAGAGAGTGATCTGTATTAAACAGAGGCAAGAAGGTGAAAGGAGTATAGACAAATGACCGATGTGAATAGTCTTTCTGCACTACACGAGTACACTTCAGCCTTCATTGCGGCGATGCCTCCGGTGCTTCCGAGTCAGACGATGACGCCATCTTCCTTGTTTAAAACTGTGCGAATGGTATCCTCGTCTACAGATGCTGTTGGATCCTATTTGCCTGCCAACAGGGATTCGGCAGTCCGCGGGTCGTGGTCGGTGGTGAAGCCGCGAGCGGACCACTGTGGTGGTGTCTGTTGGGGGCGGGAGGTGGAGGCGGCGGTGCTGCGCCGTGAGATGTCGCTTCGCCGCCAGTTGGACCGCCAGCGCCACGCGGAGGAGCAGCGGCGGCGGCAGGAGAACGCGGAGTTGTTGGCGCGGCACGCAGAGGAGCAGCGGCGGCGGGACTGCGAGTGGGACGGCCGCTTGCAGAAAGTGCTGCGGGAACACATGAAGGAGACACTCGGACTGCGGGAGGAGATTGAACGCGAACAGGAGCTCGTCGCACGGAGTGAGGCACAGCTTACAGAGACGCGGACACAACTCACTCAACTTCATACACAGTTGGAGGAGATGTTGCGGCAAAAAAGGGAGAGTGAGGCTCTTGCACGTGAAGCAGACACTGCATCACTTACAGAGATGCACCAAAAGTCTTTGGAACGACTACAACGCGTTTTTGAAGAAGACAAACTTCAGGCAAAACAGTGGTTTACAGAAGAGCTCCAACGTGTTCAGAGTAATTATGAGAGATTGCGAACAGATGCTGAAGATTCCCACCGCCAACAGCTTCGACGTATGGAGGCGGATATGACGGAGTTACAGCGGCGTCTTCGTGACAGTGAAGCGGAGGTGCAGCAGTACAAGGCTAAAGCAGCCGCCGCAGCAGCAGTTAAACCAGCGTTAACATCTGCAGATGAGGCACGAACACGGGAGGAGATTCGCACCTTACGTACACAGTTGAGTGACGCTCTAGATGCAAAACTTCGTGCAGACCGGCGTGCAACAGAAGCAGAACGGGAGACAAATGAGCGGTTTAAAGCACTGGAAGTACTTCAGATGGAGTTTGATGCCGTTGTGGCACAACATGATAAGGAACAGCGTTCATTACGGGAGGCTAACCAAGATTTAACAGATGAACTTACACGTACACGCACCGCTCATGCCGAGGAGATAGAGAATCTACGAAAGAATGTACGCACCAACGAGAGCGTAACTTCTCGTGAAACGGCAAAAGAGTTCGAAGCAACGTTTCGCCGCATGAATGAACGTTATGATGACATGCGACGGACACTAGAGGAAGAGAAAACACAACTGATGAGACGTCTGAAAGAAGTAGAACAACAGTATGATGATGCAAAAAGGCGACTGCAGTTGCAAATAGAGCAAGTAGAGGAGATGCGGTCTGAGGGGATACGTCAACAGCACCAAAACACAGAAAAAGATCGTCTCATCACAGAGTTGCGTTTAAGCATAGAAGAGTTAAAGCGGACAGGTGGCGCAGTTGCTGACCTTACAGCGCGTAACCGCGAATTACAGCAAGAAATTGAACAGCGTCGTCGACAGCATGAGTCAGCTGTGCAGGCGATGGACAACAACGTACAGGAGCTGCGCCGTGAGCGGGATGCGGCTCAGGGGAAAGTTGCTGCTCTTGTAGAGGAATTATCTACGGCACAACGGTCTTATAGCGAGAAGGAGACACGAAGTAAACAACTTCTAGATGAGGCGGAGTTACGGGAGCGCCAATTGCGTCGTGAAGCCGAGGAGGCAAAACAGAACATAGAATCATTGAAAGAGCACTGCAGTCAGTTGCAAGCCACTGCAGCAGCAGCAGCGGTGTCGGCACCAAAGACACAAAATTTGCTTTATGAAAAAGATAATGAACTGGCACGTTTGCGCAATACTATTGATGCAGTGAAGCATGATAGGGATGTACTGGAGCAAAGACTACGCGAAGAGAGCGTAGTTATCACTAAAAAGGAACAAGAATTGTATGAAAGGCAGGTAATATCAGAACGCTTAAATATGGAAGTTATATCACTACGTGAACAGCTTCAAATGGCTACAAAGTATGCACAATCAGTTGGGAATCGACCTTCTATGCAAGAAGCACAGCATTCTCTCTTAGTAACCAAACCAACGGGAGGATTGCCTTCTGATGAACAACATGCACCGAGAGATACCATTACGAATACACCAGCAGCACCAGTACAGCCATCAACTGGTTCGGCGCCAGCGGTGCCAGTTCCTATGCCAACACAGATGAGAAGCTCTACTCCTTCTGTGCCTAGCGTATCACCAACAGCAGCAGTACAGCCATCAAC
>NW_021639869.1:362925-366610 GCF_002087225.1 Trypanosoma theileri
GCCAGCGGTGCCAGTTCCTATGCCAACACAGATGAGAAGCTCTACTCCTTCTGTGCCCAGTGTATCACCAACAGCAGCAGTACAGCCATCAACTGTTTCAGCGCCAGCGGTGCCAGTTCCTGTGCCAGCACAGATGAGAAGCTCTACTCCTTCTGTGCCTAGCGTATCACCAGCAGCAGCAGTACAGCCATCAACTGGTTCGGCGCCAGCGGTGCCAGTTCCTATGCCAACACAGATGAGAAGCTCTACTCCTTCTGTGCCTAGTGTATCACCAGCAGCACCAGTACAGCCATCAACTAGTTCGGCGCCAGCGGTGCCAGTTCCCGTGCCAGTACAAGTGTCACAACCGTTGTCATTTACGACTTTTGAATCTGTCCCAATTTCCACGATGACTGGTACTGCTTTGACTCCTCAAGCAACTGTTGTTTCTACTGTTAATGCTACCTCTGTTTTGGGTGGAATTTCGTCAATTCCAACTCCAGTACCTGTATCTGTTTGTGATTATAAGAATGAGGATTCTAGACCTCAGGTGCAAATGTGGGGCTCGGTCCCAATGCCAGTACCGGTGGCAGCGCCTGTTCCAGTTGCCTCTACCACATCAGGTACGCACGCAAAGGAAAAGAAAAAGAGGGAGCACAAAGAGCATAAGCACAGAGAACATAAGCACAAATGATGGGAGCGCTAATTTTTCCATCTGCTGTTTGTATTTTTATTTATATGATACCTTTATTACTTTTTTCTCTGAATGTTTCTGATTTTATTTTAAATATATTTGCTTTTTTTTTTTTTTTGGGGGGGGGTGTCATTTATTTGCGATATGTTGAGTTATATACATATATATGTATATATGTTTTTGTTTTTTTTCCTTTATTTTTTTTTCTTTTAATTTTAAGCTGAATAGTGTGTGCGTGTGTGTGCGTAGGTGCCGATTATTTGGGGTGTTATTCTGAAACTGCAGTTTATCTTCATGCGTGCTAAAAGAGGTCGTCCAAGGAAAGTAAAAGGTGATGAGGCTGTAAAGAAAAGCGTAGATGGTGATAATGATGAATCACCTCTGTTTCCACCATTAAGTTTGACTTCTAGCAAGGATGAGGTTCCGCAACGGGGTCAGTTGACCCTTACTTCTTTCGTGTCATCAACTTCTAGCAGTCGAATATCACCAAGAGCATCCCCACCGCGTTCCACAAGGAAGATGGAAGAAGAACAGAAACAACAGCAGCAGCAGAGTAATCATCCGAAAGAAGAGTTTCTCTTCGATAAATCAGTTAGAGATGCGATGAAACCTTCTGTGACACGACAGTTTAAAATGTCATGGTGTTGGCCAGCATCCCCCCTACATAAGGTGGAAATGATCTCTGATAATTGTTGTAGAAATGTTGGGTTAACCTCTATTGTGGAACTACGAGGTGATCCACATCTTGAACGTGGGGAACGTCTTGTGGTTCTTATTCTATCCTGTGGTCAACGTTTTTTGCTTCCACTAATACCGGAGCCACGGGATAGTACTAAGGTACAGGAAACTGGGATATTCTGGCGAGTACCAATGAGATCATACCAAGATCAAGTACCACCCTTCGCTGAGCTTGTCATTGGTACAGTACAAGAACTTGAAAAAGCTGCAAATATTATTGTGAATTCATCAGAGACCGTTGGCTTGAGTAAGATGATGAATGAGAATAAAAAGAAAGAATTAGAACGACAATTACCAATAGACTCATTATCTAATTTAAGTACATTCTTTTTTCAATCTTTACCATACCGTACACTGTGGTTGTATCAATTCCGTAAATCTCTTATTATATCACTGCCATGTGAAGAAAGGCTTGTTTCACTTAGTCTAGAGCCGAGCGGGCAAAAGACGCGCATTTCACCTAGTCTGATGACAAACGTTATTAAGCGCACTGCTTCATTCCGTTTACCTTCTTCTGTTGTTCCTCTCGACCTTAGTGAGGTTTTTGATCGCCCTTTTCTTGCTGTTGGGACAGTTAGCCATGGTGTTCTAATTATTCTTCTTGAAGGACTTGGTACATGTGCTTGCATTGTGAATCGTATTGCACTTTCAGGTTTATCCACTTCAATGTTTCCAGTGACACGCATATGTACTCTATTTCCTCCTCTTTCTAGTGAGGAGAAGAAAAGCACTACACTTGGAGTATGGGAGAAAAAGTCAACTGTTGTGTCACAATCCTTAGATGGTACCATTCTTTGTTCATCTCCGTACGAAAATCGTACAGTAGTCGTAAAATGCGCCTCCACAGGAGCTGATGGCTCTGGATTTGAATCACCTCCACCAACAAGGACGGTTGCAAGTTTTCTTTGTTCTGCACCTTATTGTGATTCAACTTTGGCTCCTTTGATTGCAACACAGGATGGAAAAGTTATACAATTTGGGACTGATGCCACTATGACGACTAATTCTAAAGATGATGTGCCAGCTTCTACAGAAAATAAACGTCGTCAGCACTATGGAAAATTTGATGCTGTACATCCAGAGATTGTGTATGATAACACCGTACGTCCATTGTTGAGTTCACCTCCAAATCATTTTTGTGAAGGAGGTCCTGTTCCGCAAGCAGTATCAAACTCAACGTATCAGCCGACATATACCCGTCATTGGTTGTGTATAACTACTATCGGTATGGAGGTTTTGTTACTTGACCGAAAGCTCATTAATTACATAAAGCACAGTACCATAACTCTTAGTATTCCATCATTTTCTAATAAACAAACTCCAAATGAGCAATGCTATAATGAACGGTTGGAAAAGAAAGGGGAAAATGAGAATGAGAATTCTTCTGTCAAAAGTAATACCCAAACCACACCTGCAGATGATGCTACTTATCGTACTGCATTAGAAGACGGAGCTACAGGCATTTCATGGTTAAAAGTGGAAGACGGTCTATTGCAGGCAATTGTGACGCATCACCAGTGCTTCCTTACTATAGTGACATGGAAACCATAGATTCTGTGTGTATCCTTTGTTAATATGACACAAATACTAGACTATTTAAATAAAGGTATATTTCACAAATGACGTTTTTCTTGACAGTTGTATTCTCTCACTTTGAACTTGTTCTTTTTTTTTTATAATTCACTTTATTTTTTTTTCTCTATTTATAACGTGATAAAATAGTTTTTTTCGTATTCAGTGTACTCTTCCCACATTTAACAATATCTGCAATGGAAGGATTTTACGGTGTGGAGGTCAGCGCTGGGCAACAGGTGAAGCCCAAGATCCCCGAGGAGCACGCACTCCGCCTGACCCAAATCGCTCTCCCGGCAAACGCCAGCGCCGCTGTTTCCCTGATTGTTTCATTCCAGGGAAAGCAGTTCACCATTGCCACACTTGACCCCAAGAAGTCGTTTCAGATGAGCACTGACCTTGTGTTTACTGAACCCTTGACTCTTAGCGCCACCGGTGCTGGATGCGTGCATGTGACCGGGTACGTTCAGCCCGTTGGCAACGACCTTGACAGCCTTGGCAGTCACGATTTTGCTGATGACGAGGAGGACGATGATGATGACGAGGAGGAGCTCGAGGCTGTTCCCGCAAAGAAGATGAACGGAGCTGTTGCCCCTGCTTCCGATGATGATGACGATGATGAAGAAGATGACGAAGACGACGAGGAGGCAATGAGCGGTGACGACGACGATGAAGAGGGCGATGACGAAGACGACGAGGAGG
>NW_021639869.1:367599-368416 GCF_002087225.1 Trypanosoma theileri
ATATAATGAACACATTGTATTCTTATCGATATTTTGATGCCTTTTCTTTTCATTGTCCTGTTGCTGTGTTTATGCCACAGTTTCTTGTGATTTTCCTTTTTCTTTCTATTTGTTTTCCCTTTTTTTTTTGGTAAGGATAGAGAAGGATGGTGCGCCACGAGGTACCAAATAATCGTGGTGTTGTTGTTTTGCTAGTTTCTCTCTCCAGTGCCTCTCTATAACCCCCTTTTTTGTTTATTTTCTTCTTTTTTCTCGAAATATAGGTTCACGTTCTTTGATTTTTCGTATATTCAGTAAGGTTCAATGGAAGGATTTTACGGTGTGGAGGTCAGCGCTGGGCAACAGGTGAAGCCCAAGATCCCCGAGGAGCACGCACTCCGCCTGACCCAAATCGCTCTCCCGGCAAACGCCAGCGCCGCTGTTTCCCTGATTGTTTCATTCCAGGGAAAGCAGTTCACCATTGCCACACTTGACCCCAAGAAGAACGTCTTTCAGATGAGCACTGACCTTGTTCTCACGCAGGGGCAACCCTTGACTCTTAGCGCCACTGGTGCTGGATGCGTGCATGTGACCGGGTACGTTCAGCCCGTTGGCAACGACCTTGACAGCCTTGGCAGTCACGATTTTGCTGATGACGAGGAGGACGATGATGATGACGAGGAGGAGCTCGAGGCTGTTCCCGCAAAGAAGATGAACGGAGCTGTTGCCCCTGCTTCCGATGATGATGACGATGATGAAGAAGATGACGAAGACGACGAGGAGGCAATGAGCGGTGACGACGACGATGAAGAGGGCGATGACGAAGACGACGAGGAGG
>NW_021639869.1:369327-408963 GCF_002087225.1 Trypanosoma theileri
TTTTTTGACCCCTTGGTTGTCTCTTTCTTTCTATTCCCATGTATATGGGGATGTTTGTTAGAAGAGAGTGAGGTGAAAAAGAGCGGTAAATATAATGAACACATTGTATTCTTATCGATATTTTGATGCCTTTTCTTTTCATTGTCCTGTTGCTGTGTCTATGCCACAGTTTCTTGTGATTTTCTTTTTTCTTTCTATTTGTTTTCCCTTTTTTTTTGGTAGGGATAGAGAAGGATGGTGCGCCACCATGAAATATGATGATTATTTTTGTGGCGTTTTTTGGTATAATGGGCGTATTTGTAGGTTGGGCAATTATTTTTTTTTTTTTGATTCTACTTGCGTTCTAAATGGACTTGGTTGAAGTACTATGTTTTTTCTTTGTGTAATTTTTCTGAGTTTTTGGGTTCATATGTTTTGTTATAGTTTGGTGGAGCGGTTTTTTTTTTTTTTTTTCTGTTGATGGTTTGGGTTACGTTGTTACACGTTGTTTTGTTGCCTGGAAGGTAGAATAAATAAGTTGTACTCTTTTGTTTTTGTGATGGTAACAAAGTTGATTCATTGTCATGGTTTTTTTTTCCCCATATAGTTGTACCTATATTAATGGTTTTTTTTTGTTACTGGGATTGGCTTCGTTATTTTCTTGTCTCTGTTTGGTTTTTTTTTTTGTTTTGTTGTTGTTTATTCCTTGATTTTTATATTTTTATGTAAATATATATATATATTTTTTTTTCCTTATTAATTACCATCTGAAGGAAGTTCCCCTACACAAAACAAGTAAGAAAAAGAGGTACGATGCAGGAGTTCCATGCCTTTGAGCTGCAGCCCGGCAAAGAGCACCGTCTTGCGCTGCCACCCATGCACGGCTTCCACCTTTCAGTTGTGACGATCCCGCATGGCGGTAAGGGCCGCAGCACGTTGTATGCCACTGTTGATGGTAAATCGTTTGCCATCGCCACACTCGATGCCGCGCAGAACATTCTGCAGGCACCCACAGATCTCATCTTCAACGAGCAGCAGCAGGTGGTGTTCCGTGTGAAGGGAAATGCCGTTCTGCACTGCTGCGGATACCAGCAGGAGCTCGATGCCGAGTTCCAAGACGAGGAAGGCAGCGAAATGGAACAGAACGGTATGATGAATGAAGAGAGCGACGAGGAAAGCAGCGTGGATATGAAGGATCCAACACAGGCGCCCATGAACGGCCATAACGACAGCGATGAGGATGAGGATGAGGAAGGCATGGATGACTTGGAGGATGAGGAAATGGACGAAGATGATGAGGAGATGGACGAAGATGATGAGGAAATGGACGAGGATGATGAAGAGATGGATGATGAAGATGATGAGGAAATGGATGATGATGAAGAAATGGATGATGATGATGATGAGGAGGAGGAAGACGAGGATGAAACCAATGAGGCTGCGGCAAAGCGTGCAAAGATCAATGACACCCCACAAGGTCGTCCCAGTCAACAACAACAACAACAAAAGCAACAATCCCAGAGCCCACAAGGTCGTCCCAGTCAGCAACAACAGCAACAGAAGAAACAAGTGCAGAGTCCTCAAGGTCGCAACAGTCAACAACAACAACAGCAACAGAAGCAACAATCCCAAAGCCCACAAGGTCGTCCCAGTCAGCAACAGAAGAAGCAAGTGCAGAGTCCTCAAGGTCGCAACAGTCAACAACAACAACAGAAGCGTGGTCGTGAATAGGTGTTCTTGTACTATCCTTTCCTGTTGTCTATAGTAGACAGGGAACATTAAATAATTTTTACCCTTCAGATACGATTTAAAACATTATCTACTCTCTATTTTCTAAAGAAACCATAACTGCTAAGCGCATTTGAACTCTCAGTTTGGAAGAAAGAAGAAGCAGTGGAAAGAAAAAAAAAAATAAGGAAGAGAAAACATTCTATGATAATTGAATGAATGAGTGAAAGAAGGCGTCTGTGGCTCTTTTTTTTTTTTTTACCTTATTTATTTTATTCCTTTATATTGGATCTGTCAAGGTGCGATTTTACGGTTTTTTTTTTTTTTTTTATCTTGTTTACTACTTATCTGTTTAATTAGGATCTATTCTATGGGAATCAAGGGTGTTTTCTTCACTCTTCTTATTTTCTTTAATAAAATAATAAGATAGTAAACTTGGCGTATGCGAAAGTGTTATTTACTCCTCATTTTCTTTTCCCTCTTGTAGATTTACTGGCGTATTGATAGAAGCAATATAATCTCCAAGAAGGATATTTTCGTCTTGGTGGCGTTACGAGAGAGTAGGAACCGAAGAAGAAGAGATAACGTTGTGACTGTACTGAATAGTACCAACAACCGCAGGGAGAACGTGGTGAGTCATAATACTTTCAACACCACTTGTAAAGTAATCTCCACGTCTTTATTTTCTTCTTTCTCTATCTATCTATCTCTTTCTTTCTTTCTTTTTTGGAGTTGTTCCTGCTTGCATTGCCATGACGGAGCTTGTGAACCCCAATCCGACTGTATTCCACCATTCGGAGGAGCCGCTGCGGCGCAGTGCGGCGGAGTTGCTGCGGGAACAGGACGACACCGTCCGCGACCCGCTGGACGCGCTGGAGGTTTACGAACACATCCGCCGCATTCGCGACCCGGAGCACCCGAACACGTTGGAGCAACTGCGGGTTGTGCGGCCGCAGCACATCACCGTGGACGAGTCGCGGCAGTTGGTGCGGGTGGAGTTCACCCCCACCGTCCCGCACTGCAGCATGACGACACTCATTGGCCTCTGCATTCACGTGCGGCTCCAACGCGCCCTGCCGGTCCACACGAAAATTGACATCCGCGTCGCCCCCGGCACACACGAACAGGAGCAGCAGGTGAATAAACAACTGGGCGATAAGGAGCGAGTGGCGGCGGCGTTGGAGAACAGTAATTTATTAAATGTGGTGGAATCGTGTTTAAATGAGTTTGATTGAGGTTTGGTGGTGGTGGGGTGAAAGACGTCTGCAAATGGGCAAAAACTGATAAAAGAAGGGGGTGAGAGCTGATAAAGAGAGTGAGTAAAATGAAAGAGACAGAGAGAGAAAAAAAAGAAAGAAAGAGAGAGTAGTAGTAGTAGTATGGAGTTAAGAAGAAGAAAGAGAGTATATAATTGAGGTTTGAACAGGAGAAGTGCATATTTTTTCTCCTTTTCTTTTTTTTTTTCTCCTTTTCTATCTATCTATCTATCTATCTATCTGTCACTTTATATATTGAAATTATTCTTGTATTGTATTGTAATTCTTTTTATTGTGGAATACAAGTCTGTATTCTCTGGTTCTTTCTCTGTGTGTGATATACACATACAACTGCGGAGAATTATATATATGAAACTATTTTTATTTTTCATCTATTCATTTGTATAACTATTTGTGTTTAAAACACGGGTATGTTTATCATACTTATCTCTTATATTCTTCTTTTTTCCCTTTTTCTTCTTTTTTTTTTTTCTTTGTTTTTTTTTCTTAACAGAAGAAAGGAATAGGCGTTGAGGTTTTCACCTCTTTTTTTCTTATTACCTTCTTTTTCTTTTATTATATTGTTTTTTTTTTGTGTGTGTGAAGCACAGTGCAAAGAAGGGGAAAAAACAACAACAACAAAAAAAAAAGAAACACCCTTTTTACTTGTATTATTTCTCATTTCTTTATTGACGTTCCATACGGCAGTACTACCAAACAACAAAGAAGAGCAACAAAGCAAAAAGATAATAAAGAGAGAAATAGAAGAAGGACAACTAGACGAAAAGAACGAAAAGAAAGCACCTTACTAGAGTGAATATATTCTTATATTCTACGTGTTTCCCTACGTAGGTGTCTTTGTCTTTCTATCTGATTGTGTTTGTAGTTTGTTCCCTTTCGTTGAGAGAGAATTGAGAAAGAGAATTGAGAAAAACTGAGTGTATCTTCAGTCAGTCAGTCAGTCAAAGAAAGTAAAGCTTTTAAAAAAGGAAAAAAAAACAAGATTTAGACAAGAAGGCAGACAGGCAGGCAACTAGATACAAACTACACCCACACACTTACATACCCACACCCAAACAGAAGTATATATATATATATATATAATTTGTTTTTGTACAAGCACTTTGTATTACAAAACAAAGAATAGAGGAATACAAACACAGGTTTACAAATCTTTTCTTGTTCTTCCCGTGTCTGTTATTGTTGTTACCATAAATATTTTTTATTTATTCAAGCAAACACAATAGTAGCGACATCAGCGAACAAGAAAACCAAGGAACTTGCATTTGGATAAAAAAAAAAAGAACAAATAGCTTCTGGAAGAAAGAAGGGCGAAAAAACAAACAAACAAAAAAAAAAGCAAACAAACCAAAGAAAAAAAAAAATCCTGTAGTATCTACATCACCTTCACCTTCTCTTTGCGACTTTTCTTTCCCTCTATCATACACGTATTTTTGTGTGAACTGAGAGAAACGAACGAATAGAGAGAATTATTGTACCACTTCAAGAAAAAAAAAAAAAGAAAAGAAAACAAACAAAAAAAAAAAAAAAAAAAAAAAAAAAAAAAAAAAAAAAAAAAAAAAAAAAAAAAAAAAAAATAGAAAGATTTTGAGATCACGCACAAAGAAAAAAATATATATTTTTATTTATATATATTTGAGAAAGAAATAAAGAGTATTTACCACGGAGAAGATTGTGACTCGGAATTTTTTTTTTTTTATCTGCATTGTGTTTACCTGAATATCTTTCTTGTATCACTCATTTTTATCCACCCCCCAATTCCACCCACAAAATAAAACAAAACAACAAGAAAAAAGAAAACAGCAGTTTTTTTTTTTTCACTTTTTTTGTTTCTGCTACTGCTGTGATTCTTATTGATTTTATTGCTGCTTTGGTGATACAAACGCATACACGCACATATATATATACATATAAATATATATTTTATATATATATATATATTTATATATATTTATCTATATTACTCCACGCTACTACAGGAGGACTGACTAATTGAAGCACAAGATCGCTACAACTAGCAGTCTTAACATTATCAGTAGCCAGAGTGGGACACATCTCCCAGACCTCGTGACGACTAGAAGCCGAGAAAAGAAAGAGCAAATAATAAAAATAATAACAACAATAAAAAGGAAAAAAAAAAACAAAAATAAGCCGCACGTAAAGACCGCAAAAAAAAAAAAAAAAAAAGGAAAGAAAAAACAACAACAACTAGAGAAATAAAAAAAAGAGTATTGAGGAAGAAATATCTGAAGAAGAACAAGAGAAACCTTTTATTTTTGTGTGTGTGTGTGTGTGCATATATTAATTATAAGTGAGCAAACAAAAAAAAAAAAAAGTGGGAAAGCGCGCCGCGTATATTTTAGAAGCAAATCAACCCACATTCTTATTTTACTCTGCGTAAAACCCAGAGGTCTATTATTTACAGTACTTGACGTTAAAAGCCCTTTTTCGTTCCATCTGCAGTCAGTAGAGGAAGTTCCTCATTTATTCATTTCTCTTATTTGGCTTTCATCACGTTAACGATGGAAGGAACAGGAGCATTTGTGTCTGCGAGAGTCAATCCCCAGGAGAGTAACTTTCAACCGCACACCCCATCCTCGGTAAGTAAAGAGAGCAACAGTCCATTTCTCAGTCATCTCACCACACCAAGCCGCAGCTACCAACAAGAACAACAACAATTACAATTACAACAAATGCATATGGAAGATAAAGCTGCAGTTCCAGCTGCTGCCAGTGATGTGGAGCCGAAGGAAAGTTCATCATCAGGTACATGTAAGAACGGCTCAACGTGGATGAGTAGTAATGAAACGGGAGCGGCACCTAAATCTACACTAAATCCAGAAGCGAAGGAGTTTCAACTTCCATTCAACAGATCAAGTGAGTCGTTTATACCTTTACCAACATCAGCTACAACAACAACAACAGCCACTTCTACAATAATGCCTACTGCGTCTCTGTTTTATCCTAACAATGGTGTTTCTTCGTCGATGCCACTATTTGCTGTACCATCTATCTCTATGGGATGGATGGCGAATACGGGAGTTCCAATGGATCCAGTGTTTACATCTTCTATGAGAAGTGGAGATGCATCCAAGTGGCCACCAATATCGTCACTTACACATGTTTCACTTTCACAAGGTGTAGGAATGAATACTATGGATGATACGACTATTGCTACTCCTTCTAGTGTAGCTCCTTCTCTTACTACTCCTACAACGGTTGGGGTTGGGAGTAATACGAACATCCCTCTTCCGCTTCCTCCAATGACTCCACGTTCACTTTCAAGACGTATAATGGAGGATTATAATACAGAATGTAAAAGTAATGGATTTCATATGGTGGCTGTTTTTAATTTGGAACCACGTACAACACAGGAAGAGTTACTGAATATATTTTTTCCAATGGGTGCTAGAAAAGCGGAAATGCTTCCACCACATCGATCTCTACGGCCAAATCGTCGAGCAGGTGTTGTGTTTTTCTCATCTAAGGATTTTGCTGCAGTAGCGGTAGAGAAATTTAATGATTTTGTTCCCAACCGACAACATCAACCTCTCACTGTGCGGTATTGTGGACCGGATGTATCAGAGGCGTCCACACGGGAAACTTCACTACAGTCTGTAACCTCACCTTATTCTTTTTCATCATCATATCGTCAGCAACAACCACAACCACAACAATCACAATCACAATCCGTTGCGAGAGCAGTTTCTGCATCTCCTGTACAGTCTTGGCGTTTGACAGATGGAGCACAATTGAATCGAGTTCATGCCGATATGTGGAGATTTTTAAGTAATGGTTTCTCTCTCTTGCCAACCACTTTAAAGCATGTTGTGGCAATCCATGGACTTGACCCTGAAAATGCAGAGAGTGTTCTAACGATGAATTTTATGAATCAAGGTGCTGAACGGTATGAGATGTGGCCAGTGAAAAATATTGGATTTATCACAACACCGATAACATGCGGCAGTGTGAGTGCTCTTGTCTGGTATTCACAAGAAGCAAAGGCACGAGAAGCGGAAGCGAATTTTCGACTCAGGACACCAGTCGGTCAAACACAACCAATTGATGTAGTCTATCTTAATGCCCTTTATACTACCAATGGAAGTTCAACAGGTGTTATTGGTGATATCAATACTATTGGTACTCAAGCTTATAGTGGGTTGTATGGTGTCAATAACAATAACAATAACGTCACTGCTGTTCCCGTAACTAATGTAACGACTACTGTTTTTCCTGCTCCTTCTGCTACTACTACTACCACTACTACCACTACTACTACCACTGCCAGTAATACTATTACGACTAATAATAATAGTAGTGGTGTTTCTGATCCATGGATGGCAACACTTGAAAATATTGATGCTTATTTTCTTCGTGAATATGATGATCCTAAACTTTTTCTCGTTGGTGTTCATAATTTATCTCCGAGTACGAGCAAAAAACCACTTTTCCGACTCTTTTCTCCACATGGAGCTCTTGATGTGAGTATTTATCCGGATCTTGTGAATTGTGCTGGGGATGTTCGTCGTAGTGGTGTGGTATTTTTTGATACGGAAGTGGCTGCACGCAAAGCCGCTGAAAAACTGGATAATTTCGTTGTTTCCAAACAACCCTATCCCATCATTGCACGTTATTTGGTGAAACCCTCTTTTACAGAAACTTCTGCTGGGGCTACAGTGACATCATCCTTGACAGGTCAAACAGTGTTTAATGTGTTGGGAGGAGATGCTAAGAGGAATCCATTGTTATTGGCAGTGGCAGAGGAATTGTGTGCACCTATTGTGGATGCTGGTCAATTAACAGAAAAGTTAATGATGCTCATTGTTCATCCCGATTCAACAGAAGCTACAGCTGGACAGTTGGCTTCTGTTATCACTAACACTTTAACAGAAATGATGCATCATGCTGTTGCCCTTTCAACTCCCCTTGTAAATGCATTATTGTCATTGCATGAAAAATTAAATATTCCTCGAAAAGGTTGTAAAGATATAACTCTTGAAGGAACTACTCAAGATCCTGTGCTTACTCGAAATATCTTTTTCATGCAAACAATTGCTCGTGCTCTTATTCAATTACTTATGGACAATACCAAACCGCATGAATCCCGTAAAGTTGCAGCTGTTTTAACTGGATATTTATTTCAGTTCTCTTATTTGATGAAAAGTCCATATGAATTAGCCGTGAAATTAATTAAATCCAATGAGAAAAATTTAAGCCTTGCAAGGGAATACAGGAAAAGTGCAGAAATGGTTATGAAAACGGCTGCTTTACTTGAGTTTGAAGAAGAAGAACAAAAACCATGGATAACATTAATGCAATGTCTAGATCAAATGACATCCCTATGGAGACAAAATAATAAATCGCGTGCAAAGAAAGATCCATATCGTAAAGAATATGAACGACTTGTGGAAGAGTTTTTCCGAGATGGTGGTCGTGTGGGGAGTAGTACTTCACTCAACACAAGTACACGCCCAACACCTAGACGAGTAGTAGCTAAAGTTACACCAGGGACTGGGACTGGTAGTGGTAGTGTGGGTAACAGTTCACCGGGATTAACACAACCCTCATCAAGTGTACCTCGTGTGAGTCTTCGTGGTGTTGGGGGAGATTCCAGTGGATTTTCACACGATATCTCCTTTGATAGTGTTGCCTCACATCCAACGATGCCGGTTTCTTTTGTGTTTGAATCTTCTACCCAAACAGCATCAACATCAGCATCACGCTATGATAATGGGAATAATTATATGCTTGGGGCATCCCAAGAGCAACAACAACAACAACAACAACAGGTGCAAATACAGGTTCAACCACGTATTGGGAATTCTCGTGCTTTTGTTTCGGATATAAATACATCATTAGATTCTATGAAACCCCCACTTTCTGTGCGTACCGGTGGTGCTTCTATGCCGTCTGTTTATACACATACGGAGCTTATGGAACGTACAGTGTATATCACAAAATTACCATCTACACTACGAAGAGCTCAGTTCCGTCGACTTTTATTACATTTTGGGGAATTCAATAAAGTTCGCATGTGTCGTGATGAGAATCAAATTCATGCAAAAACCGATGTTCTTTCTTCTTTTGGATTAACAGGATTTTCTACAGGAGACTCTCCAGTTTCATTGTGTTTCAGTTTTGTTGAATTCGCTGAACAAAGTAGTGCCAAGGCGATGGTGGAGTACTTTCGAAATGCCTCTTCCAACCCGCAGCCGTTTGGTTTCCTTCTAGACACTACATTATCATGGCCAAAGTGCAGTCATTTCACACCGCAGCATATTCAACTCTTATTACACGCTCGAACGAGTCCTGCACGAAATCCAATTCACGATCAACTTCCCATGGACGCCGTATTGACATGCACTCCTCAACACCCACGGCTTGTTCTGCGAAATCGACCCTCTCTGTACGGTGTGGAAGACGGTGAGAAGTCTATTGATCCGAGTGATGATATGATTGTGTATGCGCCTGGTGGATCTGGCAGTTTATCAAGTGCGAAAATGAGTAAATATTTACCCTATCCTGCTGTAATTACTATTTCTACTACTAATGCTACTACTACTACTACTTCTAATACAGTGGGAAATGGAGAAGGAGATGTGGAGCCGCAGCATGTGGGTACTTCCTTCCCTGTGAGTAACCAGAGGGATAGATTGAAAAGTGAAACAATAGAGGATGATGATTTAGATTTCCATAATATAATGAATACTGTGGTGGCTTCTGTGGCTCGACACAATTTTACGGATAGTACGAGTGAAATGTTATCACACAATGATCATTATTTTAATCCCATGCAGGTGCCATGGTTAAAGGAGGTGACCCCTACTGCACATGATGGGAATCTTTGGACGACTATGACCTTTTCAGTGGATACCAATACTACTACTACTGCTGCTGCTAATAATAATAATAATAATAATAATAATAATAATAATAATAATAATAATAATAATACTGATGGTACAGCATTAGAATTAACAGGAGAAGATTCTACTACTGTTTTTGGTCCAACCTTTGTTACCTCTTCTGCAGTGGAGTCAGAAAAGACATGGTCTTCTTATCTTCCTCCCTTTGGAAATCCACTTATTGAGGATGATAAGGATAGTTCGAGCAGTGTGGAGAGTGGGAGTGGTCGTTACAAAAATATTAACGCATGCTGGGAATGATAAGGTATTATTATTATTATTATTATTATTATTATTATTATTATTGTTATTCTTATGCTAGAAAGAGAAACTACGATGAGTGGTTTCATATATATTTATATATATATATCTGTATGTGTGTGTATGTGCCCATGTAAACATGTATTTCGTGTAAGTAGGATAAAAGACAAAAAGAAGAATCACTGCATGATCGCAGTTTTTACTATCTTTGATTCGGTTTAGACAGCATATCTTTCTTTTTTTTTTTTGTTTTTGTTTTTGTTTTTTGTATTGTGCAACGAGTGCTGGGCTATTCCCATGTACACTGTGTTGTATCATATTGAATAGACAAGAGGTTCGGTTGCGGATGAGACACGGACCGAGAGGATCTGCTTGAAGACGTAAAATAGTAATTGTTTCAACAGAAACGATATCCAAAGAGAAGAAAAAAAAAAAAAAAAGATGCGACAGTAGATAAAACAAGAAAAAAAAAGAATATATATATATATATATATATATATATAAACCAACCAAATTTATAAACATGGCCACAACTAGGACCTCAGCAAGATTGAAAATAATAAAAAAAAATATAAAGAAAAAAAAAAGATGAAAAATTTTATTCTGCTCTAAAAAAAAAAAAAGATAAAAAAATTTTTCTTAGTTTTTCTGTACCTGCTTTTTTCTTTTATATATATATATATATATATATATCCTTTTTCTTTTTTATTTTGCTTTTTTTTTATTTTGCGCTTTCCGCGTTGAGGGCTATTGATTTTTCTTTGTTTTCGCAGCCCAGCAGCTGCGCTTCTGTGTTGCTAGGATTAGATGCATTTGTTGTGTTTTTTTTTTCCCCCCTTTTCTTCTTCTTCCCTCTTCTTTTTATTTTTCCTCCTTTCTTCTCTCTTCTTCTTTTTTCATGTCTTTGTGTACATTTTCTTTTATGTTGATTGCTCTTGCCTCGGCAGCTAAGTGCATTTCTGCCAGTGATTTTACGGGTAGTTTTCACTTCTGCTCTTTTTATTATTTTTATTTTTGCTATTATTGTGATTTCACTCGCTTGTTCCTTCTTCTTATTCCTTTTTTTTTTTTTATCTCTCTGTGTGTGAGAGAGAGAAGATGAATGGTAAGAAGAAGAAGAAATAAAAGGTGAGTGAGATGTAATCAAGGAAGAATTAAAAGAGATAAATTGCAAGAGTGGAGTATAAGAGAGAAATAGACAAGACAATAAAGAAAGAACAGAAAAAAAAGAAAAAAAAAATGGTTGCTAACCATATATATAAAGTATATGAAAGGAATTATATTTATTGCTGAGATGTGAGTGAGGAAGCATAATAAAGAAATGAGATCAGAAGAAAGGTATCCATTTTGTACTTTCACCTTGTATTTACTTTTTTTTTTTTTTATCTTTGTTCCTCTTTGTTAAACTGTACGCTGGGTTTTTTTCTTTTCTTTTTTTATATTCCTTTTTTTTTCTTTTTTCTAAAAAATGTGCTACTTATGTTATATAGTTCTTTGGTGTTCTTATTTTCCCCTCTTCTTTTCTTTTTTGTTTTTGTTATTATTATTATTATTATTTGTCACTCTGACTGTCGCCGCCCTATCCTCTCGCGTAACCAACAGGTAAACAACAGCGGCCACTTTACCAGCATCAGCAAGAATAACTCGGCAATATAAGGAAATTGTGCGCAAGCATTAAAGGAAAAAGAAAGAAAAAGAAAAAAAAAAACTACTAAGAGATTGAAAGAAAAGAAAAAGAAATAAAAAACTTGATGTGCAATTCCTTCCTTGTTTAAATAATTTAATTATTGTATGTACGTGTGCTTAATCTACATATTATGTGTTTTTACCAAATAATGGTGGTTTTTTGAGAGATGTATATGCTGGGATTTGCGAGTAAGGATGCGTTGAGCGTCGAGTTGGCGTTTTTTTTTTTTTTTGTTAGGGGGTATGGGAAAGAAAGGATATATGGTGGAAAAGCTATTTTATTTTACTTTGTTTTTTAATTGTTTTATTGAATTTATCTATTGTTATACTATACATCAGGAGAAAACTATGTCCATTACTTTAATTATATATTTGTCTGAGTTATTGTAATTGTTTCTCTTACTCTTTCTTTTTTTTCTTCTTCTTTTTCTTTTAGGTATGGTAGCTGTATAGATAGATGGGAAGAGAAAAGAAGGGGAGATATACAGTTGTTATGATACTCTCTTCTTGATGGAATGTTGGAGTAATAGAAGATGTAGATGAAGTACCCGATGTCTTTGTCTGCTTTCTATTCCAGGTAAATATTATTATTATTATTATTGTTGGTGCCTGTATGGAGGTCAATTATCTGTGTATAGATTACTTGGTGAAGGGATGCTCCTTTTCTTCTTATTTTGATTCTGAAGAGTTGTTTTTTATTATTAATCTTTTTTTTTTTTGCATTCGTTCTGTCAAATTTCAGATGTATGTATTTCTTTTCTTCTTTTATTATTATTGTTATTATTATTATTATTATTATTTGTTGCTCCCTTGCAGCTACAGAAATTCTGTCAGGCCGCATGACTGATCCTCTTCGGGTGACGGTGGAGTGCTGGGAGAATCAGCGCTATCATCCACTGAAGGGTTGGGGATTCCACCGGCTGCCGATGGACCGCACGGCGTGGTCCAATAAGAAGGGCGACGCGGTGCTCTGCCGCGATAGTTTTCTCACGCCGATTGGTTGGATTTGGGCCACCGAGTGGACCGTCGCCCCCAACGGGCAGCACCGCGAGGGATGGTTCTACGCAGCGGACTTCAGTATTCCCACACGCTTCTGCAGTAGCACACCAAACAGCATGAGTTACGTGCGGCGACGCAAATGGGTCCGCACACGTGTGCAGTTAACATATGATGATGATCATCATCACCACAACAATAACAATAGTGGAAGTGTGGGGTTGTTGGATGTTTTATCGCATTCTTCTAGTTTTCAGGCGGATCCGCGTGTGGTGTGGCTGAGCACTTCTTTCTATGGATTTACCGGAGCCACAGTGGAGGAGCAGCGGGAGGATCAGCGTAGACAGCATATCTGTTGTTATAAATTACATCGTTGTTTAGATGTATCTCGCGGTAGTGTTATCACAGTAGAGGAAGAAGAAGGTGAAGAAGACACGGAGGTGCTTTGTAATAATAATAATAATAATAATAATAATAATAATAATTTATCATTACATCGACATCCTTCTGTGACCTCTGCTGTGCTTAACTGTGTGTATAATTACGGTCTTGCCCAATGTCTACGTCCGGCGCTTTGGTTAGAGTGGTCAGGCGCTGCATCTCTTCAACGAGAATCTCCTCGGATGTATGATGAACTTATGTTGCATATCGATAAGGTTTGTGGTCAGCCATTACAGGATATTATGCAAGATGTCGTTCGAACCGCACCTCGTCATCCATTCTTTGCGAAAGATGGAGGTGGAGCAGAAGAACTACGTAAAGTGTTGTTAGCTTTAGAGGTTGCAGGTGTTCTACCTTCTTATCATCAAGCATTTAGTTATATTGTAGCTACGGTCTTATTAAACTTGCCGGCGAAGGAGACTTTTTGGGTTGTCACTTCTCTTTTTGATCAATTTCTTCCACATGGATATCATGAGGAATACCGTTTACAGGAGGATTTGATTTTATATAAACAAATACTTGAGAATAAGATGCCCGATGTCTTTGCACATTTTAAATTACGTCGTATAGAAGTTTCCGTATTTGCAAGCGGATGGCTTCAGGGATTATTTTGTGCACATTTCCCATTTTGTACTGCGGCTCGTATTCTTGATGTTCTCTTTGCTGAAGGTGATAGTAGTATTCTGGTACGTTTTCTTGTAGCATTTACGATGAAGTTCCGTCTGGAGATGCTGGAAATGGATAGTAGCGGTTCATTAGGTCACTTTGCAAATGAGTGGGCACGTAACTGCTTTGATATTGATGATATTATGACTGCTGCGAAGAAGGATGGACTGAGATCTATTGTTTTATTTCACAGGATGGAACGTGCACAGAATGATAAGGTGAGTTAGTGGTTTGAGAATGGATACCCTTTGTGTTTGGGTAATTGTAATGTTGAATTGTTTTTTTTTTCTTATTTATTTATTATTATTATTATTATTATTATTTGTTGCTGAGATTAGGAGAATGGTGTTTCACTTTGCTACTTGATTGAAATTCAGTGGTAAAATTGTTCGATTCTTTTTACTATTCTTCCTTTTTTTTCCTTTTTTTTTTCTTTGTTTGTTTCTTGTTCTTGTATATCCTGTATTTAATATTGAAATTGCACTAATCGCATTACGTTAGATGATGTGCTGTTTTTTAGGGTTTATATGACTATAGGATTTACACAGAACATTTTTGCCCAGAAATATATATATATATATATATATATATATATATGTACATGTTTATCGTATTTTGTTTCTACGAGTGAGGGAATTTTTTTTTCTTTTTAAACTTTACGTCTTGATATGTCTCTGTGCTTCTATATGTGTTTTATTATTTCTTATATATATATATATATTCTATTCCTTTTCTTTTCTTTTGTTGTTGATATCTTTCATTCTCACCTCATCTTCAGTTGGTCTCAGTCAGAGAAGGAAAGAGAAAAAGAAGGAAGAGGCGGCACCCATTATATACATTACGTGGGTGTAATGTGGTCGTCGGCGTTTAAAACACATCAATGTCTACGTACCATACGCCAATGGGATAATCCTCCGCAGAACACCAACACAGAGAATAATAATAATAATAGTATCACTCCGTTTAACCCGCAGGATATAGTGAAACAGACACAAAATAACGTCTCTGTTGTTAGTGAAAGTACGGCAGAGAAAGAAGTTCTAGAGGATACAGTAGTAGCACAGAAGCGTCAGCGTGGAGAAGATATGTGTGATGCTGACAGTAGTGTGATTCCAACTTTATCATCCATAGATACAAATCCCTCACCATTAGTTAAACAACGGTGTGAAGGGAATAAGGAAAAAGAAGATAGCATAACAGGCGAGATTGTAGTTCTTTCTGAAAAACGTCTTGCTGAAGAAGTAATTCTCATAGATGATGATGATGATGACGATAATGATAATAATAATAGTAGTAATATGAATAATTCGAATGAGGATGTTATGTTGCAGGAAGAAGGTGTATCTCAGGTTCAAAAGGATAGTCCAGCCTCACGTGAAACAGAATCCGAACGGTTAAATAGTTCACAGACTCCCAAAGGGAAATCAGGACTTGCTTTAGCTTCCTTTCTTTTTTTTAATCCCTTATCTGAGGAGCAACAACAGATATTTGATCTAGTTGTCAATCGTGGTCGATCTATTTTTCTTACCGGTGGTGCTGGTACAGGCAAATCACATTTACTCCGTTCTATTGTGGCAGCATTACCAAAAGAGACAACTTTCGTCACTGCGACTACAGGAATAGCGGCATTAAATCTTGGTGGGAGTACAATTCACAACTTTGCGGGTTGTGGCATTATAGACCCACAGCAGCATTCAGCGGATGATGTTTATTACACCGTTCAGCGGAAAACAAGGGCGAAACGGAATTGGCGTACGTGTAGTGTTTTAGTGGTAGATGAGATATCCATGATGGATGCATGGTTTCTTGATGTTCTCGAGTATGTGGCTCGCAAGATACGTGGAAGTCGAGAACCTTTTGGTGGTATTCAAGTTGTTTTCTCTGGTGACTTTCTACAACTTCCCCCAGTGGTAAAGAACAGCAAGAAAGAGGCTCGTTTTTGTTTTGAAGCGAAATCCTGGTGCCGTATAAATCCACGTGTGTGTATTCTTTCTCGTTGTTTTCGTCAAAAGGATGGTGTTTTTTTCGGTATGTTGAATGAAATGCGTCGCGGGGCACTCACCGCAACATCTCTCGCTCTTTTAACTTCACTTTCCATCACCACAACTGTACGTTATGTGAAGGAGGAAGGGAAAGAAGTAAAGAAAGAGAAAGAGGTGAAAGAAGAAGAAGAAAAGGAAGAGGAAAACGAAAAGGAAGAGGGAACAGGAGAAGTAAAAACAGAAAAAAGAAGGTGTGGAGGTGGTGAAGTGGCGACTATTGTGGAGGGTGATATTCGTGCAGGGCGAGAACGGTATGATGGATTTACGATATTGCGTGCACGACGGGCGGAGGTGGAGGCGATGAATATGGATCGATTTAATGAATTGACAACAAAGATTGTGACCTACAATGGTTTTCACAGAGGTGAGGGGAGGTTTCCGACAGATTTACCTCAACTCGTTTCTCTGCGAGTTGGATGTCGTGTAATGCTGCTGAAGAACTTGGATGTTTCTCTTGGTCTTGTGAATGGTAGTGTGGGTACATTAGAGAAATTGATTGACACAAGTAATGTGAGAGATTTTGCACATAGAACCACTCCAGGAGATCTTCGTTTATTAGCCACACATGGATTTCTCCCTGTTGTGCGCTTTGAGACTTATGATAGTTCTGGTACGAATAAGACTAGTGGTGGTCGTCTTGTTATGATCGAACCGCATAGGTGGACTGTACTCCAAGGAGAACGTGAAGTGAGTTGTAGTATTCAGATTCCTCTACAACTTGCCTACGCTATTACTATTCACAAATCACAGGGGATGTCACTTTCTCATGTGAATGTTGACTTTAAAGGTATCTTTGAAGAAGGACAGGCGTATGTGGCTCTCTCTCGTTGTTGTGATATGAGTAATCTTGTGATTGAAAACTTTGATGCCTGTCGTGTTAATCCAAATGTCAAAGCCTTAGCATACTATAAAGCTCTTGATGATGCAGCCGCAGAGAGGAAAAGGAAAGAAGCAGAAGACGAAGAAGAAGAAATACTAAAAAATGGTGGTAGTGTATATCCATGGGGAGTACGTGATTTTCATTATATTGACAACGAGTATAGTGGAAATAATAATAATAATAATAATAATGAGGAGGATGATGATGATGGTGATGAAAGTAGTAAAAATACACCGCAGGAGATGTACTGGAAAAAGAGTGCTACAGCCATTATAGAAGATATTAGACGTCGTCTGACGCCTACATTTGTGATGTTATCTACTATTCGCTTACGTGTACTCTCCGCCACTGAGCGGGCGACATCTCTGAAGGGAGCCTTATTCGTTATGGACACAACGTCTTTATTCGCATTAGCAAGTTCTATGAATTCTGCTGAAATGTATGAAAATTTATTCCTTAAGCAACAAAATATGATTCGAGTTCCACGTGTAGTGAAGGATGAACTCCTGCAGACTGTTTCTCTAGCGGAGGTATCTGAAGTTCGATCCACACCGACAGTACGTCTCAGTTTCAGCAGCGCCCGTTCAAACTCGCCCACGACGGCAATGGATTATCAATCGGCTGCAGAGATGGCGGCGGCAACATTGTCTGTGATGGAAGATGCAAAGAATGAATTTGTCTTGGATGAACAGCGTGAGGGGGAATCTCGTCCATTACCGCCCATTTTACCACAGTGGGAGGCATTTCCTCTATTTTCTAATACATCATCTGCTCATCTCTCTACAGTTGGTAATAGTGGTGTTTCTTCTCTTTCTCATACCTTTTGTGATGGGCTTCATACAGTTGGAGGACATGGACTGGAAGTAAATGAGAATAGTGTAATGCGACAAGTGCAGCTTTTGGAGTTTTGTTGTTATTTAATGGAGAAGTATGGATCACATTGTGGTGTGTTTATCTGCACAGAGTCTATGGAATTGGCAGCACATGCGCTTTCTGTTGGTCTTCGTGTGTGTTCTTTATCATACTTGTGTCCCAGTGAACGTGCCTGAGAGTTGTTGTCGTGTGTGTATATGTGTGATTTGCTGTGGTGGAGTGAGTGAGTGAGTGAGTAGGTGTGGGGGAATATCAATGAAACTTCAGTAGAGTAATGAAAAAATAAGAAATATGATGGAAATGTATGCAAACATTTTATGTATATATGTATATTTTATTATTATTATTATTTGTTTTGCGTCTAAATATAATTTTCTTTCTCCTCTCACTACTGACAGAGAAAGGTCAATACAGGTAAAGATACATCTTTTAATATAAAAAGGCATCACTATTACTATCATTGCTAGAGCAAAACCGCAACAACAACAAAAAAAGGAAATAAAAAAAAAAAAACAGAATATATATATATATATAGCGAGGAAGTAAGAAAACAAAACCTTAATTCCGTCATTTCATCCTTAATCAAAAGACAAAATACGTCACACAATCGGTGAAAATAATGGCGGAAAAACTTCGTGCGGAACATTTGCTCATTAAATTCAGCGGGAGTCGTAACCCCGTCTCGCGCAGAACCGGCAAGAGTGTTGAAGGTGTATCATATGAAGAGGCCCGTGCAGAGTTACTGCAGTGGGCAGAGAAGATTCGAAATGGGTCAATAACATTTGAAGATGCCGCTCGTCAACGCAGTGACTGTGGCAGTTACGCAAGTGGAGGTGATTTGGGTTACTTTGGCCCGGGAGAAATGATGAAACCCTTTGAAGACGCCGTGCGTGCACTCGACATTGGTCAAGTGAGTGATATTGTTCAGACAGACAGTGGTTTACATCTCATTAAGAGAATTGCGTGAAGATAGCATCACAAAGGGGAGTGGGGGGTGAAGTTAGAGGTGGTCCCCTCAGTACGTTAAGATTGATTTTTTTTTTTCCTATTTTTCTTCCATTTGTTAATTTTACGATTTGGGGCACTTGACGACACTATCTATGAGTCTGTGTCTGTGTCTGTGTAGTTCACTTTTCGATTTTTCTTATTTCTTCCCTTCACGCACATTATATGTACATGTATATATTATTATTATTATTATTATTATTATTATTATTATTATTATTATTATTATTATTATTATTATTCTCTTTTTTTTATTCTTTCTTATTATGTGTATGTATATTTGACATCCTTTTTTCTTTTTTCTTTTCTACACTGTAACGATAGGTGTCTCTTCATTGTATACAAGCAATTTTACGGTCAAATATTATAAGGAAATAAATTACACCGTGTAGAAAAAAATATAAATATAAATATATATATATATATATCACACAGACACAGAGACAAATAAAAGGTACAACAATCTACGAGGGGGAAAATCACAGTTTTAATCATGACGCAAAGTGGAGCTGTGGACGATGAAATTAATGCCATTCGTCGTGAATTATTGAATCTTAAAGTTCAGATGTCCACTATATCCCCTGATTCTTCTCTTACTTCACTTGATGACAATGAGAGTGAGGATAAGATAAATGTAAAGGATCGTAAGGGTAATAATACGAATGAGAAAGAGGATAATAATAATAATAATAATAATGATAAGAGGTTGAATAACGGTGATGAGGATACGAAAATTTTCACACATTCCTCTGAGCAACTGCGTGATCGACTGATGCGAGAGCGAGAGAAGCGACTTCAACTTGAAGAAGAACTACACATGCTGCGAATGAGTCATGAGGAGAACTCCGCGGATGCCGTGAGAGCGAAGAATAAAGAACTTGAGCAACTCACACGTGAGCGGAATGAATTGCAAGAGTGGCTCCAACGAGGCGTAAATGAATGTCGTCGTGTCGCAGATGAGGCATCACGCTTAAAAAATGAATTAAAAGAACGAACAGAACATTGTCAATTACTTGAAAATACAAAAGAAGAATTACTGGAGAAAATTAACAGAATACAAGGACAACTTTCCACTACCCAAACCGAATTAGATCAATTAAATGAAATAAAACAGATGTTAGCAGCCTCTGCAGATGAACGTGCCTTCTCTTTACAGAAGATGGAGGAAATAAATGCGAGGCGACAGAAAGAGTATGAAGCCCTCGTGGTGGAATCCGAGTCTTGGCGTCATCGTGCCTCCACACTTGAGAATGCCGCGATGTGTCTTCAACTTCTCACAGAGCGATTAGAGCAGCAGCAGCAACACATATTGCGATTGAGTCAAGTTGTACGTAAAGGAACATTAATGGATGTCTCCGCTGATGCCTTTGTTCTCCGTGAGAGTGTCGCTGAGCCGCAGCAGCAGCAATTGGAGGAATTAATCCTGCGGGCAAAAACACTTCTCCACACTGTAGCCGCAGCTCTGCAGGCATTGCAGGTGGATATCGCGGCCTTCATGCGGGAACAACAGTGTGCGCAGGCCGAACAGGAGGCCACACACCGCGAACACCTCGAGGCCGCACATTTGGAGAAACAGGCGGCTCTACACAAATATGAAGTGGAGAGGGCATCACTCCTGCAGGAGATTCATCATCTTAAGAAGGAATCACTACGACTACTCACAAGGTCTGGTACTTTAGACACGGAAGAGATGGATGATGTGGAAGGACGTATTAGTGAAGTGGAGTCTATCATGGCAACAAACAAACAATTAAGTGAAACGAATGAAAAACTGCGTGAGGAAAACGCCGTTCTGCAAGCCAAGTTGCGTCGGGTAAAGTTAGATTGGCGAAAAGTACATGAGAGTCAATTACGTTTTCAACAGCTACAGGTGGAGGTGGATATGATTAGGAATACTAATGAACGAATACAGAAAGAGAATGAAAACCTGAAATTAATGATGGAGTTACGCTCCAATACCCTCTATGCCCAAGAGCAGGAACAATCCGAAGGAGAACAACCACCGCTGCCATCATCACAACTACCCTTTTATAGTGTTAACGAGAAAATGTCAGCTGCTTCCGTGCTTCGACCAAGTGTATCGGGTATGAAGATAGATAACAGAAGTAGGAGTCGTGGAACGAGTAGGAGTCCTACACGGACAGGAATCAATTCACAAAGAAGTACCGAAAGAGAACTATTTCAAGAGTGGAAGCATGCAGTACTAAACAAGTTGATTGAGTAGTATGTTATTATTTTTCTTATTTTTTGTATTTTTTGATTTATCGACTTTTTTTTTTATCGAAAGTATTTTTTGTATTTATTTATTTTATTTCATTTATTTTTGTGGTAGAACGAGTCCAGTTTTATCGACTAACACTAAGAGTTCAAAGGTGTGGTGCCTAGTGTAAACAAAAAGAAAAAAAAAAAAAAACTTTGCTACGGAGACATCGTTCTTCTAACAAGAAGAAAAAAAAAAATAAAAATAAATATATTAGTTTCTTTTTTTCTTTTTCATTCTTTTCTTCTTTATATCGTTTGCTGAAAGGAACTAACCATTACGTACGTGCATGAAGTGTGCATAAATAGCGGAACGTATGTTTTTTCCAACTTTAAAGTGTCTTTTAATTCGTCCATTAAATCGAGTGACTCTGGTTGGTGCTCTGCATGATGTCCATACCGGTTTCCTCGGCCAAACTAGTGTTTTTCAGTTTACACTTACCTGCACTTTCCTCGACCTTAAAACGTCTGATTCCATCACCACTTCCAACTCCACTACCACTACAAAGTCATCTCAGTTATTATCCACACTAGGAACAGGAACATCAACAGGAGGAGAACAAATAGTGAAGGAACAGTACACAGTTCGTTGCTTGGGTGATGAGGCGTACACCGATGCCTTGAAGAATGTACTGGATGATGGTTCTATTGTGCAGGTGATTGGACGATTGAAAACCTCTGAAGTTATGGATGGTAGTAAACGACAAATGTTTCCATGTGTGTTAGTTGAACAGGGCCGTTGGAGCAGTGTTTCGCTGTTGTACTCTATCAGGAAACAGCGGCGCGACTGGCAACTCCAGAAGGCTCTCGAAGAAGCATCTGCTGCGGAAAAGTCCTAGTTAAGCTTTTTTTTTCACATCTAACGATTATCACATATATCTTTTTGTGTTAAAAGTGGATTTTTTTTTTTTTTACTGTGTTCATCATTCCTGTGTATTATTATTTTCTTTCTTTCTTTGTTCTCTTGTGGGTTTTCTATATATATCCATGTTACTCTTTTTTTTAATTGTTTTTCTTTTTTTTTTTACTTTTCCGATTTAATCTTTCTAGCAGCCCACGTATTATTCCCCCTGTTACTCTTTTTTATTTTATTGTTGATCATGTCTCTCATTGTGGCTGGTGCGACGGGTGCCATTGGCCGCTGTGTAGTGCGTGAGGCCCTGCGGCGGGCGGAGTTCACACAAGTCGTCGCCCTCACCCGTTCATCCGTAGGAAAAACAATAACACCAGGAACAACATTAACAGGAATACCATCCACAACAAGAAGAGCTTCTGCCAGTGATGTTGAAAAACTATTTGGCTTTAAAGTTTCTGCAGAGGAAGGCGCAGATTTATTGACGGCGACGCAGCTTGAGCGTCTGCGGCTGTTAACATTCGACTGGGAGTTATTCTGCAACTTTTGGGCAGCGAGGCGGGATAAACTCGCCGGCGGCGTTGTGCCCACATCGCAGTACGTTGGCGGCAGTTACGAATCAGCGGAAGTGTACTACACCGAAGTGTTCAGCGGCCACAAATATGCGGCGATGTGTCTTGGCACTACACGCCGAGATGCGGGAAGTGCGGCGGCGTTTGAGCGTTGTGATTATGAATACGTTGTGAACTTTGCTGAGGCGCTGGAGGTATTTAGTGGTAACACCCTCTCTACGTACGCACAGGTAAGTTCGCATGGGGCAAATGAGAAATCATGGTTTCTTTACATGAAAACAAAAGGGAAGGCGGATGCAGCCGTAGAGGCACTTCAATTCCCGCGTATTTGTATTTACCGTCCTGGTGTGCTCGATCGTGGGGACAAGAGTCGATTTAATGAAAAGATGATACACTTATTTACGCGTGGAATACCTGTTGAAGTATGTGGTCGTGCGATCGTAAGTGATTTTGTACACTGCGGCAGTAAGGGTAGCGATAGTGCACCAGGGACAGCATCATGGAAGTGTGCGGGAAAAGAAGTGAAACCCGCATTATCAAATAAGGCGAAATCAGATGCTCAAGTTTTTGTCTTTTCAAACGACAGTATAAAAATAGAAGCTGCAGGATTGGTATAAGAGGTTTTTTTTAATTATTATTTTAGATGTAGATGTTCATTTATGTGGTGGTTTTCTTCATTTCTTTCCGGTTCAAAGGACTTTTGTCTTTAAAATTTTATTTTTACTTGTCTTTGTTTTCTTTATTACTACTCTGAGAACGATTCTTTTACGTTTATATATATATATATATATATATATATTTACAAGGGAATAATAGTTATCTTATTGGTTGGAAGCTTGTGGAACGAACGTGTCTCAGTAAATGGATCTATGTCTTGAGTAGATCGAGAGTTGTGTGGTGATTCATTGTTTTTATTTTTTAATTATGCTTCTTTCCATTTCTTCATATTTCTCTATTCTTTATTTTTTTTTTCTTTCTTTTTTCTTTTCTTTCTGCTGCGATGAGTGGTACTGGTGAAGTGAGCATGGACTTCTTTTCCCTGCTGAATCAAAGGCAGTTGGATCAGAATAGCGAATTCCGCAGACTCTACCGCCTCTCCGCGTGCTACGCGACGGGCGCAGTTCTGGCGATGTTCGTAGCTGCTCTGATAGCACCAGCGGGCACTCCAACAGAATCACGCAGAGGTGATATCTGTCTTGCCGCCTCTCTTTTGTTTTTTCTTTCTAGCAGTATTGCGGCGTATCTCATGATGGTAAAGGCGTTAAATGTCTTAAGCACCAGTCGATTTATATTACCATCCTCATTTGGGGCACCGCGTCTCCCGGCATCTTCTTTGCTTATACCAGTTTCATATGAGGGTCTCACGTTCAGACAACGGATGGTTTTTGTGTATGGATTGCTGGTGAGCGCTATTGTGTCTGTGAGTGTTGGGGTCGGTACAAATTCTTATTATGCGTATTTATTATTGTTGTTTATGCAGTTTGTACTGTTTATTGCCTCATGGGTTGTTCTCAGTCGTATGATGAACGTGTCAAGATGAAGAGGAACACTAATCCTAAGAAGAAAAAGTAGTTGAAGGGGTTATATATAGTTAGAGAAAGATAGATGGAGATGGAGAGAGCAGTTTTATACGTCTGATGTTTTTTTTTTGATTTTATTGTGTGTGTGTGTGTGTGGATTTATCTCTGTCTATGTTTGTGTGTTTCTCTGTACATACAATCTGATGAATAAAGAAAGAAGAAAGGCTGTTGGTTTGTGTCTCGTTGAAACAGAAACGAATATGTACAGGGAACTTGAAAATGTGGTACCTTGTTTACCTTTTCGGTAATGACGATGTGATTTTCTTCCATCCGGCTTTTCGTTTTCTTGTTTGAGATTCCCTCTGTCTGTCTCTATGCGTATAGGTGTAATATATAAAGGATGGGTTGGGCTTCTTGCATGTTTCACTTGACAGGGAGCTTAGTAATGTAAACTGTGTTTTATTTTATTTTATTATTATTGTTATTATTATTAATATTATTATTTCATTGTTCTTCTTTCTTTCTTTCTTTCCTTCTATTTTTTCTTTTTTTACTATTTTAGTATTTATTTATTTTTTTTTCTAGAGGATAGAATATAACTCTTCTGAGGTCCATACGTTTCCATATTTGACCAGTCTTTGGTGTTCTCATTAACTTCTTTCTGCATCGAATGACGGATTCCATTGCCCATACAAATATAGACTCGCATGTGCACACATTCCCACTACACCGTGCGAGAAAGCCATCATGTGAAGTAAAAACAAAACAAACACATCGACTGAAGTTCCACTCCAACTTGCGTGTCCCTTCACCACCGCCTGTTGTGGTTGTGGCTGCGGCTCCTGCCTCTACTACTGTTTCTGTGGCCACAACTTCTTCCCGAAGTGAATTAGAGGATCGGCTGCAGTATTTACTTTTGATTGAAGATCGTCTATCGCCTTCTGTGGTGGAGGATGATGTGCGATGTGTGTTGGCAGAACTTCGAAGGCGACGACGCGAACGAAAGGCGGTGGCTCCATCCAAAACACATTCGTCTGGGAATTTAGGGGCCGATCGTCCACATGTGACGGCATTAGTACAAGCATGTGAGTCGGCTAATGAGAATGCGGCTATAGATATTTTACGTTCTTTCTATCAAACTCATTATGTTCCTTCTAGTAATGAAATAGGAAGATCATTGGTGTACACGGCTCTAGCAGAAGCTCTTATTAAACGCAAAGCGAGTGATAAAGATATTTCTCAAGCCTTATCACTTCTAGACGATGCGGTGTCGGAAGGACATGTAGGGGCCATGCTGCAGGTTGGATTGTGTCTCCGTGATGGCATTGGCGTTCCGCCGGATCTCGTGGCGGCACTCACGTGGATAGAGCGGGCTGCGGATGCGGGATACGCCCCGGCGATGTTTGAACTCGGGGCCATGTATGAGGACGGCGTTGTTGTTGGAAATGATGAGTTGAGTGCAGATTGGGGGGAGGCGGTGGTGTGGTATCAGAGAGCGGCGGAGCAGGGCCACACAATGGCGCAGCTGAATCTTGGGAAATTGCTGTGGAAGGCAGCAGCAGCAGCTCGTGATGCTATTTCATCTGTTTCTGAAAAGGGAACTATTTCGGGACTTGAGAAAAGATCATGGGAGTGGTTGGAACAAGCAGCATCTTCTGGTAATGAAGAAGCCGTTCGACTTCTTCGCCGTAAGAGATGAGAAGTACAGAAGGAAGGAAAGAAGGAAAGAAAGAAAAACCATATGTCTTTATCCTTTATTTCTTTTTTTTTTTCTTTTTTTTCTTTCTTTCTCCTTTTCTCTTTCTTTCTATGTGTGTATATATGTGTGCGTTTGTTTTCAATCGTTTTTCTTTTTTCTTTTTTAATGTCTTATTTGTGTTCATATCCGTTGATGTGGAACTGCCAGTGGTCCTTTAAGTCATTCATGTATAGTGAAATATACACTCTTATAGAAGAAATCAGCATATATTTATATATTGGTACGTGAACGGTGTTTATTTTCTTGCTCTTTCTTCTTTTTTTGGCATTTCTTGTTATTATTACTATTTTATTCTTGTGTCATGGTAGGTGTTATATATATTGATCTTTCTGTTCCTTTGTTTGTGTGTGTGTGTGTGTTTGTGTGTTTCTCATTTATTTATTTTTTTTTCTCTTTTCTCTTTTACTGTTGTTTTCATCATATTTGTATTCTACACGTTTTAGGTGCTTTAATTCAAAGAAGAAAGGAAGAAATTTGCTGCTACTCAACTGTTTGAAACTTAACTACCTCAAAAGGACGAGAAGAAAGCAAGTAACTGACTTGAAAGGTTCTGGTAATAAAAAAAAAAGAAGAGAGAATAGTCTTTGGAAAGGGACCTTGTCCTCCTCCTCTTTCTGCAGCAAGATAGATAAATAAATAAAAAAACAAATAATAAGGTATTAGAAAGTAACAAGTCTTATTTATATATATAGACGTTCTTATTATTATTATTATTTTTGCTGGAAATTGTAGGAGGAATACAGGTAGTATGATTTCTAAGAATAATATCATTAAGGAGATTCGTCTGTTAAAACGACGTCATTGGTCAACATGGGTGACTGTCTGGCCTTTTGTGATACTCTACTCAGTGACCTTTGCGCTTTATATGAATCCTGAGTTGATGTGGGATCGTATGACGTATCTTGTGCATACAACATACATTGACTTTTTCCACGCTATTTGTATTCCTTTGGTGTTTTTTATTCATGCATTTCTCTCGTTATTTACAATCTGGTCGGTACGCTTCCGTTCTTTAATTCTGTTTAAGGCGTTGAAGCCAGATCAATTGTCTTCAGCTACGCATGTGTTTGTTTGTACATTTGAACATAAGGGTGAATCCGAGATTGTACCACTGATAGCAGCAACAAGTGAACATCCCACCAGTTTTATCTTCCAACAGCGAAAATGGCGGTTAGACAGTAAAAGTGGAGAATTTGTAAAACCACGGTTTCCCACAAAGAACTTATTATCATCATATGTTGATTGGAAAGGAATTACATCTGCAGCTGAATGTGATCGTCAACGTGATAGTTTTGGTTCAAATACAATGGAGGTTGAAATTCCAGAGTTTCAAAACCTTTTTGTAGATCATGCACTTGCCCCATTTTTTGTATTTCAAATGTTCTGTGTTTTACTTTGGTGTTTAGATGAGTACTGGTACTATTCCCTCTTCACAGGAGTGATGATGGTAGGAATGGAGTGCACTGTGGTGATGCAGCGTATTCGAAATATGAAGACACTGCGAAATATGGCAGAAGTGCCCGTACGTGAAGTGACAGTCGTGCGGGGTGGAAAAGATGTTCGCATCACAACAGTGGAATTATTGCCGATGGATCTCATGGTTGTGGAGAATAACGTGCCTTGCCCAGTGGATGCGATCATTGTGCATGGCACCTGTGTGGTGAATGAGGCCACCTTAACGGGTGAGTCTACACCTCAACTGAAGGAAGCCACAGACCGTTTAGATATTCCTCTTGAGATGAAGAAACACAGTCGACATCTTCTCTACTCTGGTACGCAGTTGTTATTAAGTAATGGACCACATGGGGCAACCGAGAAGGAACGTGGACGTGCTCTTGCAGTGGTGCTGAAAACTGGATTTGAGACAAAACAAGGAAAATTACTTCGTACTATTCTTCACAGTCAAGGACGTGTAAGTGAAAACAGTGGAGAGTCTTTTGCATTTATTGGAGTTCTCGTTGTATTTGCGTTAGCTGCTGCTGGATATCTTCTTAAACGTGGTCTTGAAGATCCTAATCGCAGCCGATGGAAACTGTTTTTGTCATGTGTACAAATTATTACAGCAGTTGTACCACCGGAGTTACCAATGGAATTATCACTGGCGGTCAATACTTCTTTACTTGCTCTTATTAAATTGCAGGTATTCTGTACAGAGCCATTCCGTATTCCATTTGCTGGTAAAGTTGACACCTGCTGTTTTGATAAAACCGGAACTCTCACAACAGATGAAATGCTTTTTGGTGGTATTGATATGGCAGATGGAAAAGGATTATTAAATCAGTTAAAAACTGTACCCAAATCAGCAGAATTGGTTCTCGCTACTTGTCATTCATTACTTCAGTTAGATGGAACCGACACTGTTGCCGGTGATGCGATGGAAAAGGCATCGGTTTGTGCACTTGGATATAAAGTAAATATGGATGACACTGTGGTGTACGATCCACCTGCACCAAAGGAGGAGGAACAGAAGAATGGAACAAAACCTTCTACTGCCAGTAACAAAAAGAATAATGTTGGTGCGAATAGACAATACAAGATTCTTGTTCGCTTTCCTTTCTCAGCAAACTTACGACGTATGTCTTGTATTGTTAGCAGTCCAGAGGGAAAATTTGTGGTTTCAAAGGGTTCACCAGAAGCAATCGCCAAATTGTGTAAGAACCTTCCTGAAGATTATCATAAAATAGCGGATGAACATGCTTCTAGAGGTTTCCGTGTGATTGCATTAGCATCTCGACCTTTACAAGAGTCAGAACGAAGCAAGGAAGCTATTCATCAGATGCAGCGAGAAGATTGTGAACAAGGCCTTAATTTTGCTGGTCTTGCTATATATGAATGTCCTCTTAAGAAAGATGCAAAGAAAACCATTACAATGCTTCAAGGAGGAAGTCATCGTTGTGTTATTATTACAGGTGACAGTGTACAAACAGCGATCTCAGTTGCCCGAGATGTTGGAATCCTTCAATGTCGCAAACAACTTGTGGCGATTGGTGGAAATAAAGATGGAAATCATACTATAGAATGGTGTGATGCAGTAACAGGAGAAGTATTACAACTTGATCAAAGTAGTATTATCAAACATACTTTTGTACGTGATCGTAAACATATGACCCCTAAAGAAGATGAATGGGATCTTTGTGTAAATGCTGAAAATATTTCTCCATCTTGTATGACGACAATTATTAAAAATTTTAATGAACATATTGCTGTATGGGCTCGTTGTGCCCCAACCCAAAAGGAAGACATTGTAACCGATCTCAAGAAGAAAGATCATGTTGTTCTTATGGCTGGTGATGGTACAAATGATGTAGGCGCATTAAAGCAAGCACATACGGGTATTGCCGTACTAAATGCCGCTGCTGTCTCTGCATCCGCCGGCGATGGAAATGCATCTGCGAATGCCCCTCAATCTCATAATGAACCAGATGTACCTGCCGAACATAAATTACCACCGGGATTTAAGTTCACTGTTGTGCCGCCGCAACCTTCTCCAGATGCACCTTTTATGGTACAAATGCGTCATAAATTAGCAGAAGCCCGTAGGAAAGCAGAGATTGTGCAAATAGCACGTTGGAATAAACAACTTGAAGATAAAAAGAAAGAAAGAGAAAATGAAAAGGCTGCTGCTCCCCAAGTTCCTCCTGAATTAACTTCAGATTTTCTTATGACTTCAATGTTTAATGAGGATGATATGGATATCGGCGGTGTTCCTCAAGTAAAACTGGGTGATGCCTCTATTGCAGCTCCATTTACATGTCGTTCAAAAGCCCTCATGTCTGTTTGCGATGTTGTGCGCCTTGGACGAAGTACTCTTGTCACGACTTTGCAGATGTACAAAATTCTTGCTCTTAATTGTTTGACTTCAGCGTATTCCATGTCTGTATTACACACGGATGGAGTGAAGCTTGGTGAAAAACAAATGATATTGGCAGGTATGATTCTTTCCGTTTGTTTCCTTTGTATGTCACGTAGTCAACCTTTACCATATTTATGTCCTCAACGGCCTATTACGCGTGTGTTTCATCCATACATGATTTGTACTATTTTTATGCAATTTGCTTTACATCTTTACTGTATGGTTCAAACTGTCAAACTTGTGGAAGAAGTTGATAGTACGGAGGTTCAAAGTATGCGACAAGTTGGAAGTGAAGGAGAGTTTAAACCTACTCTTCTTAATTCGGCGATGTTTTTGTTAACGACTCTTATGGGTGGCGTTATATTTGCTGTGAATTATCGTGGTGAACCTTTTATGCAGAGTATTCGAAAAAATAAACCCATGTTTTACACATTGATTCTTCTCGCTGTTGTTGTTGTTTACTTCGCTTCTGAGACTGATCCAGAAGGAAATGCTATGTTTGAGATTGTAGCTTTTCCCTCACCGGAATTTCGTCAACGTTTTATTCAGTTGTTAATGATAGATGCTGGTGGAAGTTTTGCCATTGAATACGCTTGTCTTTATTTACTGACAGATTATGCGTGAGTAAAAAAAATGAGGGTGCGAATTGCAGCGAAGAAAATAATTGGCAGGTGTTTACAATAAAGGAAGCGTTTTGGATGGAAGGAAGGGGGGAAAAAAAAGTATGGAAATGATAGAAATGATTGTTTGAAAAGGGTAAGAAAAAAAAAAAAAAAAAGACGGAAACATTCTTTTTGTTATGTATGTGTTTGTGTATGTGTGTTTCTGCGTTTGTGGGCTTTTTTCTTCTAGGCAAAGGTGTTTTTGTGTGCCTAGGGAAAACGAAACAAAAACCGGTGAAGGAATATATATGTATTTATTTCTTCACAATTTAATTAAAAGAATAAATAACCTCTGGGTTTGTGAGTGTTGAATTACTACCCAGTTCTCACTGATGTTTTTTCTTTTTTTTTTTCTGTTATTACTGCCTCTGTATGTGTTTTGTTTCGTTTTTTGTCTGTATATGCCTAGGTGTGTATGTATATACTGTATAATTTCTGAGTGTTTCTTTTTTCCATCTGTAGTGTTTCTTATTTATTTCTCACTAGTTACAGAGTCGGTACAAGTAACAAGAACACACAAACAAACAAACAAACATCTATATACATATATATATATAGATCTATATATATATATATATATAGATAGATAGATAGGAAAGAAGTCCTTTGTAAATACTTCCACGTTGACAGTTGTAGATGAGTACCCTACTTGACCACACACCGAGTGTAACGATCTGTGAGAAGAGCAGCAGCTCCAAGGGTGATGGGCGGGAGGATGCGGTGCCGCCCCTCAGTGTACCGGAGTATCTTGACAGCACTGTAATGGCTGTTCTCACAGAGGGACTGGAGGATCTGTGCCGCCAGAGACCCGCAAATCCAGTGGACCACCTTGCGTTGTTTCTACTGCGGCGATCACAGAGTAATACCTCAATAGAAGTTGCACCCAAAGACGCCGTTCCAGTAGAACCGGTGAAGGAACAGCATTGATGTTAACTGAGTCTGTATGGCTTGGGTTTCCTACTGCGTTCTTATGTTCTTGTTGCACATTGTTAATAAAAATGTATAGGTGATACAGAGAGATTTTCTGGAATTATGGATATTTATACACACTTGTATTTAGTTGCAGGTAGAGATGGAATAGAGTGTGTGGTGTATGTTTTTTTGTTTTTCTTACTCACTCACTCTCTTTCCTATTCTCTTCCTTTATTTGTGTATTTCTGTATGTGTTTGTTGTGAATTTCATCTCTTGATATTTTGTAACATTTTCCCTTTTTTTCTTTTGTTTTTGAGTTTGTAACAACTGTGAATAAAAATTTAAATGGTTTTCTTTCTATACAGACATTTAAACAGAATCAAGAAAGATTATTAGGCTAGAAAGACATCATCAGATATCATGCGGGTTGCTAGATGTTGTTTCTATCCCATGACTTCACTAGCCTCATTTCTTACATGCCACACTTCAACCACACTTCCCGATCGTGTTCTGTCGACTAATAAAAAAAGTGTCTCTCTTCTCTCAAACTCGCGTTGTATTTATGAGAATCTTGCTGCAGAGGAGGCACTTCTTCGTGGTGTGGTGTTGGAGCGTGATGAGCAGTTACTGTTCCTATACGCCAACCGCCCGTGTGTGGTGGTGGGCCGCAATCAAAATCATTTGCATGAAGTCGCGTGCCGCCGTGTTCAGCGCGATGGTGTGGCGTTAGCGCGGCGCAGCTCCGGTGGTGGGGCGGTCTATCATGATGATGGGAATTTGTGTTTTTCTTTCTTCACACACCGCAGCGCGTATGATCCGGCGAAGAGTATTCAACTCTTACGTTTGTTTCTCTCTCATGTGTACGGCATTCACCCTGATCGTCTCACCTCAACATGTCGTCATGATCTCTTTCTAGACGAAAAGAAAATCACTGGATCCGCCATGCGAGTACAACGTGATATTGCCTTTCACCACTGTACACTATTGGTGTCTTCTTCTTATGAGTCTTTGGGGAAGTATTTACATTCGGATGGGGATTATGTTTCTTTTTCAACTTCGGCTGTTTCCTCTGTTCGTGCTCCAGTGACTACACTAGTGCGCAGCGGTGTTTTACCATCCGAATCATCACAAAATAGCGATGATATCGTACATGACACCAAACTGGCCGCAGCCAATTTCTTTGTTCGTCATGCAACAGATATTCTCTCTAATCGTACACCATGGGAGATGGATCCATCAGTGTTTAAAAAGAAGGAAGAGGAGATGAAATCAGTGGAGAATAAAAGTGGAGGAATTTTCGTACTCGATGTGATGGGCGCACTGCAGGAAGACACACCCATGGTGGATGGTGAAGGACGTAAACCCACTACAGGATCACCTCAAAGTATACAGGAAGAAACAAATCGCCTGCGCTCTGTTGAGTGGCTTTTTTCAATGCCCAAGTTTGAAACTCGTGTTTCTATTTCCCTGACAGAACTTCTTAAGTGGAGGTCTGATACACCACCAAGTGGTTGCTACATCTCAACAGATGATCTAGTGTATTTTATGCAAGGTCACAATCGTCTTGATGTTAGTGTAGTTGTTGAAAAACGTCGCATTACATCTATTTCTTCGTTTTGGTTTAAGGATGAAACAGATGTACAGCAGGATTCATGGTGTACATGTCTTCTTAAGATTATACTAGAAGATTACTACGTGGATGATGCTAATGTTGATCTGAGTGAAGCGAATACTCTTCTTGAATCTGCAATGCAACTGGAGTGTCGTGATCTGCTTGCTGACATGCCCTCTCCTGATAGGAGTTCAAGAGATAAGATCACCGCGATGCGGTGTTTTCTGCAAGCGGTACTCTCTGTGTGGCGTTATAAAAACGTTTTTATCTCTCCTTCGTGTTAAAGAATGATTTAATCCATCTACTTATTTGAAGGGGGTGTATTGTATGAGATGATAAAAGAGAGTAAAGAAAAAGGTAATATTCTTTTTTTTTTCTTCTTCTTTTATGTCCTGATAGGAGTTGGCTTAAGTTTATATGCTGTGACCTTCCTCTCCTGTTTTTTTTTTTTTTTTTTACTTTTTTACTGTTTCTTTGCTATACCTTCTGTAATCAAATGATAGGTGGAAATCAAAAGAAAGAAATAGAGAGAGAGAGAGAGAGAGAGATAAAAAGAGAAGATAGAAACAACAACTAAAAAAAGAAGAAAGAGTACTTTTGAGGTGCCAAAAAATAAAGCAATAAAATATCAAATGCATCGAATCACTTCTCGCATCTCGAGGTCTGTGGGGTTTTCACCATTGCGTCCTAGTCACTCTCCCTATACAGTGCCGCTTGTTCTGCTCTCGCGAAGCTATCACACAACATTACCGTTAAATGCACCCAAATCCGAGTCCCCTGCGTACCAGTGTGGTGAGTGTGGTAAGGCATTCCGTTTACTAAATGCTTTAAACCATCATATCATGACAAAGCACGCGGGTCACGCAAAGGCCATGGTAAACAAAGGAGGGAAATTAGAAGAAGTAAAACCTGAAGAGGCAAAGGGCAAGTCATCGTCCGGAACTGAAACAACCTCAACCTCAACGACAGCATCAGCAGCAGCAACTGCAGGGAAAATGCAAGGACATGTAGGATTTCCAGGAATGGCACATTCCACATTTGGAGGACCTTCTCTGTTTGGAGCTCCACTTGGTGGTGTTGGTGTTGCTGCTACTCTGGCGGCCTCTGGAAGTGCAGCGACAGGTACAACAACTGGAGTGGGGTCCGTAAACTCCACCTCAGATAATACTATTGCTAATGATGATGCGGATAAGAAATTATTCGTTTGTACCATTTGTCAAAAGACTTTTCGATTGGAGGCAGCTCTACAACATCACTATCAAGCAAAACATAATATGGAAATGCCTACATCTTCCACAAGTGGTAATAATATTGGTCAAACAACCCAAAGCAATACCCCTGCAGGTTCATCAAGTACTGCTTTTGGTAGTTCAGGGGATGATGCGACGAAGCCTTCTTCTGGAATGCAGTATATTCATAGCCAAGAGTCTGTTCTTCCACAGGCTCCACAGTATCACCTTGATGTTGCCCCAAATGCTCCTGAAGAGGGTGATGTGGCTGCCCATTGGCGTTGTGTAAACCATTGCGTCGTAATGGGACCAGTACAAAATATTCAAGAAGGATATGTCTTTGAGGATAAGGTTGTTCAATTTACACTCGTCACTGACTTTGAAGGACCATCACCTGGGGATCCTGACAAGGATTTCCACACTGTGCGGGTTTTTGATATCACATATAGCGATCAAGTAAAGAAGGAATTAAAAGAAGGTGAACGATTCCTTGTTACAGGCCGGTTACGCATGATACCACAATACGACGCTGCGATGAAGAAATATTATCACTATCCTGTTATTCAGGTTCACCCTGGCTGTGGTTCTGTTGTGAAGGTATAACACCTATGAAAGACGTCCTCTCGTCAGGTTAAACAGGAAAAAAAGAAAAAAAGAAAACCTTTCGCTGTGTCTGTGGTGCCTCTGTATTAATAATAATTATTTATTTTGTAATTTATATTGTATTATTACAAAAGAGTGAACAAAATGTTTTTTTTTTTTTCGTGTGTATCTAATGCTCTATAACATCGTTTTCTCTTTCTCTCTCTCTCTCTCTCTCTCAGTATAAGTTTTTCTTTTTTTTTCTTTCCTCTTGTATTTCCATATACATCAAATCTTTCTTCATTGTTAGAGTGGTCATTGACGACGACGTATACAACTGCGTAATTCTTCTTGTAATACAAGAATACAGTTAAAGAAAAAAAAGTGGGATAGAGGAAAGTAATAGATTGGTAGATATAGAAAAGAAGTAGAGGAAAGAGAAAAAGATAACTAAAGAAGAATAAGAAAGTTTAAATTACATGGCATCAGTTGATGTAGTGCAACAATCTACAAAACAAAAGAAGAGCCTTCATTCTGTGGGAAAGTTTGACTGTGAGGCGCGATGTTGTTGTGGTTTTGGAGATGTTATTTGGGTGGGGGAATTAAAAGGTGGAATAGCAGTGTATAGTGCACAAGAAGGAACTCTTTTAGAACGTATTAATGTTGGTAATACTGATACTAGGGTTCATTTCAAGTGTATTGTGGCTGTTTTTGGAGAAATTTGGGCAGGTACTATCACTGGTGAGGTTCACATTTTTGATGGAGTACTTAAACGTTGGAAAGGTGTTATCCGCATTCATGGTGTTGAGGCGGCGGCGCCAATAACATCTCTCTTCTTTGATGGCTATTCCGTGTTAGGTGGATCTGAGACTGGCCGTATCGTGCAGTGGAACCCAATAAACAAACAACAAATGACTGTCTTTGTGGCACTTGCCCCAGTGACGGCGGTGACTGTTGCCTCTGGTATTGTGGTTAGTGGTGATCGAAACGGGGCGGTGCAGCTGTGGAATATGTGCAATGGTTTGCTTGCGGCGGAGCACACGAAAGATACTTCTGGTGTTACGAGTCTTCTTTACGAGTGGACGACGTCTACGTTGTGGGTGGGTCGTCGTTGCGGTAGTATCAGTGTGTATGCGCTTTCCCCGCTGCTACAGTTTACGGGCCGTGTGCGTGTGGACGGTGGGGCGGTGATATCTATGCACGCCGTGAGCGGGAAAGTACTGGTGGTGTCGGCCGGCCGCACAGTGGCGGTTGTGGCGGCGAAAACACTTGCGGTTCTCTCGTCTGTCGCGGCGGCACACGATGCGTTTATTCACGACGCCGCGTGTGTTTACGCCGCTACATCTGTGCGTGCGTGGACGATTGGCAACGATGGCACTGCCCGCGTCTGGGACGTTGCCGGTTATTATATTCCCACCGCCCCAACCACAATGGCAACAACAGCTGCGAACACAATAGCAGCAAATGTTGGTACCGACCGAATGTTGCAAGAGGCGGAATGGGCGGTGCGAATCTCCGAATCGCAGGATCAAGCAGCAAGTGCGGCGGTCGAGTTGCGGGCCGCACGTGAAGAGGTACACGAACTACGAGTACGCCACACCGCCGTTGATCGTACACTCGGTGATAAGGATGCAGAGATCGCCGCACATCTTGCGCGGGTGAAGGAACTCGAGGAAGATGTTAAACGTCTGCAAAAGACAGTAGCAGATACGGAAGCCCGCGCGGATGCCGCACAACGAGAGTCCACTATGCTTCGAAAAGATTATAACACTGCTCTTCAGGATGCCTCTCAGGCACGTGCGCAGGTGTCGGCAAAGATTGCTGAAAAGTCAGGGGTTGAACAGCAGTTATCGGAGCAAAGGACGGAAAAGTCACATTTGGAAATTCGACTTCGTGATAAGGAGGCAGAGGTGACACAGCTCAAGGCGGAGAATGCGAAACTTCAAAATATATTGAGTGGGAAATCACTATCTTCATCCATACTACCATCAGAAAAGGATATGTATCAAAAGATGCTCGCTAATAATAGTGGAGCCATGCACCAAGAAATGGATGAACTTCGTAAAAAGTGTCAACTTATGAGTGGATTATTGGTATCAATGGAGTACACAATTAGACGAAAAGAGGAGGAAGAACGAGATTTAACGGCACTCATGAATGCTTTCCGTCGTAAAGTGGCAGATCGTGTTACTGATCCACATTTGGCTGCACTACTAAACCTTACTATGTTACGTAATCCAAGTCGATTTGAAATGGAGTGTGATGAACATACAAAGTTGTTATTACGTGATAGAAATGGTCCTTTTATAAGATTTCTACAACTATTGCGTGATCGTGAACCACGTACTTATGAAGAGTTGGTAGAATATTTGCAACATCCTCTTGCAGGATCCAAATTTGGTGACATATTTGAAAAATTAATGTTTCTCGCTCAGAAAGAAGGCGGAATTTCGGATAGTGATATGGTATCATTTAAGAAGAGTTTACCAACCCTTCTTGACTCACTGAATGCGTTGAATGCCTCCAAAACCATTACAGGAGGAGGGGGTTCATCTGCAATAGGTGGGCAACAAGGATCAACATTAACTGGATCGGCTGCAACTTCACAACATCCATTAACCTCACTAGATGCCAATAGGAATTCTACTATGGGTGGTGATACATTCAATAAGAACAATACAAACTTACTTTCTGCTACAGGATACCCTGGTGGAACTCTCCAGAGTGCCACAACTCTTCAACAACAACAACAACAACAACAACAACCGGTAACTTTGGGTGCTGCTCCTTCAGGGACTGCAGTGCCTCCACAGGGAGTGGATGATTTAACGGTTTTCCTACGAAGTTTAAATCCATTTAGAGAGAACCTTGATTCCATCGCTCAGGGTCCTCTGGGTTCCGCTGAGGATAGCTATGTCAAACAATTACGTAGTACATTTGAATTTATTTTACAGACACGCCGTGACTTGGTTGAGCAACTTTCAGTTTTGGTAAAACGTGTTGTGAAGGCACGCCAAGTAGTAGATGCGTTAACAAGCAACGCCAGAGATAATTCATCCCCTTCGCATCTTCGCCTTTCTGTTAGTGGTGGGGGTATAAGTGGTAGTGGAGGTTCCTCTGCTGTAGGTGGCCGACACAGTTTGGGGTCAATTGCGACAAATATTCTAGAAGAACTTCATCGTCTGGCATTGGGAATTGTCTCTACGTATTTGACAACCGCAGAAAAGCAACGTGTGGGCTTTGGAGTATAGAACCTTGTAAAGTACTGTGACTAGTATAGAAGTTGTCTTTACAAGAGTCTATATGTACGTATGTATGTCTAGGGTAGCATTAAATATGGTCACCGTTGAGTATATTTATTGTTTTTATATTCATACATATGTTTATCTATCTATGTCTCTCTACATATATATAGAATAAAAAAAGGGGAATGAGCTGTGTTTATTGCCAGTAAACTAGAACCTTGGACACTGTTTTGATTTTTTTTTTTTACTTTATCTGTTGCAGTTTTTTTTTTCGTTTCGTTTATTCCTAGCTTTCAAAAGAGAAAATATTACTGGTACTAGAAATTTTGATGATGATGATGATAGTAATGATGTGACTTTTTCTTTTCTTCTTCGTATTCTTTTTTTTTCTCTTAATATGCTAAACTTAATCAGTTAAATCATTCTGGACAAAAAAATAAATAAATAAATAAAGGTAGTAAAACATTTAAAAAAAAAGGAAAACAGTGTACGAAAAGGGTATTTTCATATGTCCCAAGGTACTGCTGAAAAAGAACAACAACCCTATGAGGTTCTAATAAATGGCCGTTTGTATGATTGCCGTGATTTCAAACATCCAGGTGGGAGTATTCTTCGATTTTTCTCTGGATCTGGGGATGCCACAGAAGCTTTCTTGGAGTTTCACGAAAGACTACCAAAGGCAAAAAAACTTTTGCAGATGCTTCCCAATCGTGTTGCCTCCCAAACAGGTGGTGCAGATCCAAAGGAAACTGCCAGATTAGAAAAACTCTCACGTGATTTCCGTAAATTACATGATGATTTACGTCAAGAAGGTCATTTTAAAGCATCTTATTTTCGAGCAATATATTTATTGACTGAAGTAATTATAATGCATGCGATTGGGTTATGGATTCTTATGAATACAAAGTATTGGATTCCAGCGTGTATTATACTTGGCATCGCAGAAGGTCGCTGTGGTTGGATTGAACATGAATGTGGACACTACAGTTTCTTTGGAATTTCCTGGCTTGATAAGAAAATTCAGGAGATATGTTATGGTTTGGGAGATGGGATGAGTGCTGCCTGGTGGCGCACACAACATAATAAACATCACGCGGCCCCACAGAAACTTCGTCACGATGTGGATATTGAAACTCTCCCTCTCGTTGCATTTAACAGAGTTGTGGCAAAGCGAGTGCGAAAGAACAAATTGGCACGTCGTTGGATATCATGGCAAGCGTATCTCTTCGCACCAGTTACAACCTCTTTGGTAGCTTTATACTGGCAACTCTACTTGCATCCGAGGCATATGATTCGAAGGAGATGTTACACCGAAATGATTTCTGTACTTTGTCGATGGTTCTGTATTATTGCTATTTGCTATCATATGCAGTTCACAGTTTTACAAAGTATTGGTGGTTATCTATTTCTTCAATCTTTTGGTGCTATTTATATATTTGTTCAATTCTCACTCTCGCATTCACATCTTGATGTACTTTCAGCCAACGAACAGATCCATTGGGTAGAACATGCTTCTATTTACACTATGAATATTTCTCCTCATTGGATGACCAATTGGTGGATGGGCTATTTAAATTTCCAAATTGAGCATCACTTGTTTCCTTCTATGCCACAGTTTCGTTTCGCAAAAATTTACCCTCGTATTCGCGCTTTTTTTAAAGAAAATGGTCTGAAGTATGACTCCCAACCCTATTTTGAAGCGTTGAGGATGACATTTAAAAATCTTAAGCAAGTTGCAGCTATGTTTGATGAACCCCCTTCTCAAGAATAGTCGACAAGATAGACACGACTTTTTTTCTTCGTTAATTGTTGTGTTTTTTTTTTTTTTTTTTTTTTTT
>NW_021639869.1:409195-431039 GCF_002087225.1 Trypanosoma theileri
TTATTATTATTATTATTATTCTACGATTTGTTCATTTGTGAAACCTTTTCTATTTTTAGGTGTTGATACTTTTTCTTTTCTATTTTTTTTTTTTTTTGTTATTCCGGTAGTGATTAAGAAAACGAGGAAGGAATAATGCCGCGATCGCGGGAATCCTCAACCTCCCACGATGATACAGAAGTTAATGGGAATGGCAGTGACAGTGATACCACCTCTACCGCATCTCACAGCAGTCGCAGCAGTAGCACTAGTAGTGTTGGTAGTAGTAGTGGTAGCAGTAGTGTTAGTAGTAGTAATAGCACTGCGTTATCATCATCATCATCATCTAATGCTTCTGGGAAGGCACGAGAAGTACCTGCGAAGGGCGGTTGTGATGCTCTGGCAGTGGAATCTATGGAACGACAGCAACGACTTCGCAGATTGATTTCTCAGCGCAAAGTTGGAGACACTACAGCGATAGACGATGGAAAAAATGTGGATCCCTTCACCTTTCGTAAAGGTGCTCTCGATGCTGATGATGGTCTGTTGCTCTCTACCTTTTCAAATGCGTTGCTTTTCGCGCGGCTTCTTGCTTCTCTTCGCAATCGGGAGGATCCTGCACGGACGCAGAGCTTTGACGATTTCTTGTCCGCTTCGAATCCCATGTTTTGCCGCAACTTTAAACTTCCCTTGGAGGATGCAGCATTGGAGACACTGCGGGATACAGTCCCTTGCCAGCACGAGTGTGCAGAGTTAGAGCGAAGCAACATTGTTGTGCGGCGGAAAAAACGGGAACGAGTGATGCTCGGAGCAGCAGCCACTAATACTATGGTGACTAACAATAATAATGATCCTAACGCATTGCAGCAGCGCAGCAGTGATAATACTGTATCTAATGCACGCGGAGGATCATCCATGTCAGGCATTATTGCAAAGTCTCTGCAGAGCTGGGAGCAGCATCTCTCTTCTGAGTTAAAGGCAGAAGGTGTGTCCCTTGAAAGCTTCAGACAGCAAAGACATGATAGTAGCTACTTGGAGGAAATGCGTTTCTTACAAAATTCACAATGGGCAGACTACCAACGTGAGCTTCAGCTGGAGGAAAAGCGAAAGGAACAAGAGGCGAAACGAGCAATTCGTCGCGGAGAAGGAGATATGGTTTAAAGCAAAGTGTGTCTGCTCTATTGTTAAGCTCTCATCACGGGTAAAACAACAACAACAACGAAAAAAAAAAAAGATTTGCTTTTACTTTGCTTTACACTGCATCCTTATTCGTTTTATTTTTTTTCTTAATTTATAGTCTCTCTTTCCTTTCTGTGTATACTCTTTCTATATATATATATATATATATATATATATATATTTCTTTTCTTTCTCCCTCTGCACATCATAGAAGAAGTCTAATAAGATGGGACACTCTGCAAAGATTACACGAGGTGGCAACAAGGCGCGTGTGAACCAAGGCCGCCAAGAGGCAAAACTGCGTGCACAAGGGGCGAAGACACACGCTACATCCGCAAAGGAAGCTATGGATGCGAAACGTGCACAGAAGAAGCGGTCAAAGGCGATTGCCAATGAACTTCGCTCAAAGACGCAAGTTCAATCTACACCCATTGTAAATATGGCACCAAAGGTGAAGAAGCCTGCTAAATAAAATGAATATTGGAATTGTTTTTTTTTTCTCTATTCGTTTTTCTTTGTAACAATTAGAAAAGTGACGTCTAAGTTTTATCTTTTCCTGTTTATGTCTGACATCGTAATAAAGGTAAAATTTTTGATATGGGAATTAGATGAACCCCATTGACTATGAAAGAAAATAAAGTTTTTTATATGTATGCATCACTATGTTCTTGCTTCTCTCTTTTTTTTTTCTTCTCTGTGTGTTTATATCTCTGCCTTTCACGCATCGATTTTAGAAGTAACACAAAAAAAAAAACATAATATGCTCCGCCGTATTGTTGCCAAGCCCGTGAGCCGAGTGGCGGCCACTCCCACTGCGGTCTCCTCCGCGTTGGCGGTGCGCCGGGCCTCTACGGTGGCCATCTCCGTTCAGGGACTTCACTACGTCGGCACCGGACTGGCGGCCATCGCCCTCGCCGGTGTGGGTCTGGGCATCGGCACCATCTTTGGCAATCTCCTCGTCGCCTGCGCCCGCCAGCCAAACCTGACAAAGATGCTGTTTAACTACGCCATTCTTGGTTTCGCGCTTACAGAGGCTATTGGTCTGTTTGCCCTGATGTTGGCCTTCCTGATGCTCTTCTCGTAGGTTTTTTTTTTTTAGATGGGTTGTGTTTGTTGAATTACATTTCGTTGGTGTTAGTGGAAAGAGTGGCATTAGGGAATTACGCGTAGGGAAGTGAATTGATAGGATAGGACGCGCGTGAAGCGTATTGTTGTGGGTATTTTTTTTTTCACCCTTTAACGAATGAATGAATGAATACCCTTTTTATTTGAGTTTCTAATCTAACCTTTTCACTATTGAGAGTTTACGTTGTTTTTCGAGGTTATATTTTGACTCCAACACATAATGTCAAAAAGAGGATTATAATCTAATTTATTCTTCCATTTTTTATTTTTTTTTTTCGGTTAAAAGGTTTAGAAAAAAAAAAAAAAGAATACAGGATAAACATTTTATTATTTAAGTTTCTATCTCACAATTGTGGTGAATTATTATGACAACAGAAACATCGTCACTTAAGCAAACAGATACTCACTGTCCTCAGCTTCCACTACCGAATCTCACCACCTTATTAAAACGCTATATTGAATTTTTGGAACCCCTAGATGGTGTCAAAGATAAGCAATCTAGTATTAATTTTGTTCAAGAGGTGTTAAAATCTCTGCAAGATGATGAAAATACAACATCGCCTGAATTTCGTACTATAGCAAAGTATTTTCGTTTTTTAGAATCTATTATTGGAGAATACAAAAACTTTTGTAATACCACACTTCGCACATCCCACATGGCCCCACTCTGGAATGCCATGTATCTTGGAAACAGGGAACCATTACCTCTCGGGTGGAACTACATGCTGCATCTTGATGGGCCTTCCCTAGAGACAGTCGCGCAGCAGATGAATGTATCTTCACAGGCTTTGCGAGCTGCAGTCATAGGAGCCGCATCATTTCAAGTTCGTCGTCTCGTGGAGCAACCTTTATTTTTCTCTTCTGAAGCCCAGTCTCGCCTCCCAAGATCTTGCCGTGTAGATTTGACCTTGTGCCGTGATCAATACAATCGTCTTTTTCGAACGGTGCGTATTCCGCATCTTGGAATGGATGGATTACGTTGGTCTCATACGAACAAGGTACTCTTGCTTCGCAAGGGTTATGCCTTTATATTGAGTTGGATTCACTTTGAGGATTCAGATAATGTTAACCTTTTAGGACCACACTGGTTAGAAGAAATTGTTTGTAATGCTCGTCTTATTCAAACTGTGATAGACAAGACAGCTGATTTGCCTGCAAACATAGAGAGTCCATTAGTTCTGGCAAGCGGATCCCGTAGTATTTGGGCATACGCCTTTGAGGAACTCTGGGGAAATGCTGTATCAAAAGATGCACTAGATGCTATTACCTCTTGTAGCTTTGCAATTGCTCTTGATGAAGAAACAGATCTCTCTCTCGCATTACATGGAGGTAAATATCCAGAAAATCGTTATCCTGATATGAATGTAATGTATACAGTTGATCCTTCTGGTGGGGCTAGTTGCAACATGGAGCATTCATGGGGTGACGGTGGTACTATGATATTAGTTTGTAGTACTATTCATCATTACGCCACATCGCTGATTAATGAAAAATTAACAGTTAAACGAATAGAAGGTTTAATTTGTTCTGATTACTCAGATCATGTAAAACCTGTATGTTTTGGAACTCTTTCTAACACTGTACTGAAATCTATTGCAAATACTCGATGCGATCATCAGAAGCGAGTTGAGCAAACTGAATTAACTGTACGACATATTCGTGCTTTTGGTACAAATGAAATTAAAAAAAACTGTCGTGTTAGTCCAGATGCTTTTGTGCACGCTGCGTTTCATCTTGCTCAACGTCGTCTTTTTGGAGATCAACGATCCACTTATTGTGCCTTGATGATGAAGAAATACCACCATGGGCGGACCGAAACACTACGAACAGTAACAAGAGCTACACAGGAATTAGCACTCATGATGGAATCAGTAGATAATAAAAATATATTTAACTCATCTATAGCGGCAGCATTACAAAAATCAAGCAAAGAGCATCGAAAGAGAATTTCGGTGTGTCGTGCAGGACAGGGGTTTCATCGAGCTGCCACTCTACTTCGTCGCCTTCACAATGAAGTTCGAGAGCGACTGCAATGTATGGAAAAAACTAACGTTGATATGAAATTGGTTCAAGCTGCGGAATCTGTGGAATCGTATTTTTTTGCTTCTTCAGCACTGAAAGAGTTATCAAGTGATTATCTCTCAACTTCAAATATTACGGCTAATGGTATCTCATCTTTTTCTTTTGCTGCAACTCACCCAAATGGGGTGGGGATTGGCTATTCCCTTTTTCCTAAAATTCTAACATTCACATGTTCATCATATAAAAGTTTTGCACGACCGATTAGCGGAATAAAATCGATCGAAAAGGAGAAACAAATATCCGTCTGCAATGTTTACGCTGACACACTTGAGCAGGCTGTCCATGACCTCTACTCTCTCACTGCAGTACTACCTCCACCAAAATTGTAGTCCAGAGAATTAGAGGGAAAGGAAAATACTGGAGTTAATATTTTCTCTCCTAACATGGAAAACAAAAACGAAGAAAATGATATTGTCAATGATATTGTATCATTATGCAAGACATACTTTTATCTTTATACTAGTAATATATATATATATATATATATATATATATATTTCAATTGTTTTGATTTTCCTTTACTCTTTACTCTTTTTTCTTTTTTTTTTCTTTTCTTATCTCCCTCTCTATTTATTTATTTGTTCTGGTAATATATATATATATTACTGACTTTGTGTGCGAGTGTGGGTGAAAAGTAATTTAATGGCTTTCCGTGGTTTAGTAGGCGCCGCTTGTGTTGCAAGTGGTTTTGCTGTAACAGGAGTTGTTGTGCTTACATCACGCTGGAGACGTCTTGAATCACGTCGAGCCGTACTTGATAATGAGTATGCTAGTATTCTAGAGGAACTCTCCTCTTTAGATAATACACGATTAATAGAAGCTGAAAATCTACGAAAGAAAAAACACGAAATAGGACTTCTTCATGAAACTGTAGATACACTATGGAATGATCGACTTGAACGGTACAAGCAAACAAATAAGGAGATGTATTCTTATTTAAAGGCACTTCCAGAAGCTCTTGGTATACTAAAAGGTCTTACAAGTCACTATCAATATATGACCAAAGAAATGCGTAAATTCATCTCATTTGATGTTGCTTGTAGTAAAGTTCATAACTTTTCACTTCTTCTTGAACATGGGGATCGCGTTGGAATTCATCGTGTAGCTGAATCTATTAGGCAATTACTAATAGCAGAACCTCTTGTTGAAGTGGTATGTGATAGTGTCATTAACGATTTCACCAACATTAGTGCACCATCTACTATAAATGAGTGCAGCTTGAGTTTTGTATTTTGTATGGAGGAACTTGATAAAGCTATTGAAGCGGCAGTGTCGCATTTTCTGGAGTTTCAGCGAGATCGTGCCGATAGGGCACCTAATGTTATTTGTGAGGGTATAAGGAAATTAAGTGATGAAGCCAAAGTGAACACACTGAGTAGCGGAGATATTATTATGCAGAGGGAAGCAAAGGCACTGAGGGACCTTCTTCTTCGAGATAAACGACAACTACATACAGCTGAAGATCTAAGAAGTGCATTGAATTACGTTGAAAACGTTATTAGTAAACTAAATAAAAAAAATGGCCATGATAATGCATTACAAGCTACCATTATTGCAGATCCTGCAGTTGGAATTGCAGAGGAGCAATTATTGTTATGGCGTAAATCAGCTTCACTTTTTCTGGTGCGAGAGCAGGCCAAAGAGGCGCTTAGTGCTTACAATCTTTTACTGGCGGAGACACTTACGAAAACGAAGATAGCGTGATGTGGAGGGGAACAGAATGTTTTTTTTTTTATTTATTTATTTTTTTACTTATTCTTACTCTGTGGTAGAGTATTTGTTGGTGGTACAAATCCCGAATTTTTTCACTTGGGATTCTTTCCTTAAATAGTCATGAGGGTCTGTGTCTATACTATATTCTCTCTTTCTTTCATTCTTTCTTTCTCTTTTTCTCTTATAAATTAAATTAAATTGTACATCGTTATATTCCACTAAAAGAAACAGCAAGAACTAAGGAAATAAAAAGAAAAAAAAAATATATAACACAGAGTCAACGTCAATTACAACAAGAGTACAGGAGAAAGGAAGATAAGAGCACGTATTGAGATATTTCTGTATAGGTACATATTTGTATCAGTAAATATTTTACAGTTGAGTTTCTCATTTCCGTAGCTATTTGTAATGCCAGAAGCCTGTTTTCTTTGCCTAGATTCCACGGAGTTTACACGGAATGGTGACCAGTTTCCGAATCGCTTTCTCGCAATGCAGGAGGCGGCCAATCTGTTAGTCAATGCCAAAATTCAGATGAACGCTGAAAATACTGTTGGTTTTCTCTCACTTGGCGGAAATGCTTGTACGGTGTTTGAAACGCTTACGCAGGATGTGGATCGTGTTATGGCAAGTCTGACAAAGATTCGTATCAGTGGGAAACAGTGTCACTTCTCAAAGGGTCTGCAAATTGCCTGTCTTGCTCTCAGTCATCGGACCAATCCAAGAGCTGAGAGACGTATTGTTGCTTTTATTGGCACTCCACTTACTGAGACAGATGAAGAACTTGATATTTTGGCAAGAAAACTAAGAAAAGACGATGTCTCAGTTGATGTTGTTGGAATTGGTGTTGAGTCTAATGTTCCAAGATTGGCGGCATTTGTGGAAAAGTTAAGTAAACGAGGGAATTCACATTTTCTCAATGTGTCCGTGTCTACGAATCTCACTGACTCACTAATGTCCAGCCCTATATTTTTGGGTAGTGATGCCGTTGAAAGCGCTGCTGAGGGTCATAATGAGTTCCAGGGATTTGGTATAGACCCCTCCACCGATCCAGAGCTCGCGATGGCCATTCGTATGTCTTTGGAGGAGGAACAACAGCGTCAGGCTGCTGTGGCTGCTGCTGCTGCCGCCGCCGCTGCGTCTGACGCTAACAGAGGAGCAAATGCGACTTCTACTCCGCAGGCAGAGGCGGAAAATCTGGAAAACCTCTCTGAGGAAGAAATGCTTGCGCGGGCCTTGCAAATGTCATTAGAGGAGGCACAAAAGGCCTCTCGGGGCCCAGAGGAATCCAATCCAACTACACATCCTGAGGAGGACGCTTTTGCGCGTGAGGTTGAGAATGAACTTAAAAATGAGCAGGAGTCAAAGGATACCAGTGGTAACACAAATGACAAGGAATCTAAAAAAGGAGGAGATGGAGATAAGAAATAGTTATTTGATCGCAGTACTCTTTTTTTCTTCTTTTGTTTTTTTTTTTTCCATTTTTCGATATGTTCATAAACAGAGAGAAAGAGAGAGGGAGAGGAAACTTTGCAATGGATGAAAGAGTGATACTTCACCCGTTTCGCGAAATACAAGCATATTATTGAAAAAAAAAAAACCTTAAAAAAATCCCATGGTAGTAATAAAGAAGAATGGAAATGTTATTTATTGTTGTTGTTATTGTTGTTGTTGTTGATTTTTTTCTTTGTTGGTTTTTTTTTCTATTTTCCTCATGCTGTGTTGGGGATACCTTTTTACACTATAGATATAGTTATTATATATATAGGTGACAAACTGGGGTTTTTGAGACATACATATATATATGGTGTTGGCAACTATTCATGTTTTAATCTGTGGAACGGATTTCCACAGAGTGGAGGGAGTACTTGGTGGTTGTGTGGAGAATACCAATTATGCTTGGAACCGTCGCTATGACATTTCCTGTACTTCTGCTCCAAGAGTGGATGATGTCGATAGTCGTCTTCTTTCGATGTGTCATTTGGTGGTTCTCACACGTGGGGCGGTATGTCCACAAAGTGCCAAGAGTTTTAGGAATAAACCAACTGTGTCAATTGAAGGAACTCCAGAAAGTGTATTGAGTATGGTAAAAGAGTGTGACTTCTATTATGGTATGCACACCATTGCAAGTCTCCGATCTGCAGTTGTAGATATAGGTCTTTCACCTCCGCATGTAATTTGGGAGAAGACGCTGAAAACGTTTACGCAAACGGGCGATTTAGCACTACGACGTGCCTTTTGGCTTCTTGATAAGGATGATGATGGTATGCTAAATGAGGAAGAGCTTATTGCATGGCAAAGATCTATTACATCGGCATCTTTTTCTAAAAATGATCTTATTGAATTGTTTAATAATGGTACCTCACATTCGGGTTACATTTCAATAGATTATGAACTCTTTCTAAATATGCAAAAAACATATCTCCTTGAAGGAGATGTACGACGAGTATGGGCGACATTGCATGTAACTGGAGTTCACCCTGATGGATTACCTTACTCTTGGAGAGATATTCATGCGATTCGTGTGAGTAAAGAGAGTAATACTTATCTTTCACATATTGCTATTCAATTTTTTCGAAATTTGTACAAACTTCGTCGGTTTCACGAACTGGATGACATTTGGAGTGTTACCCCTGGTTGTCCATGGAAACATATCAATGGTTTTCTAACTAAGCGTATACCATTGGATAAATTTATTGAGTACTGGAAATATATGGGGTTGGTAAAACGAGATGTAGTTGTTCAATACGCTCGATACTGGGGATACAAAGGGGATACAAGTCCATTGTTTTTGTTACGACATGCACGTCCATTTCGTGAAATGGGTGAAGTAGTTCCTAATACGATTCAAGTCCTTGTTGTTGGTTCCCCGGGTTGTGGAAGAAGAAGTCTAATGTTCACTTTGACCGCTAAGGATGAGGAGTTTTACGAAGATGAGGGACCAGCTAGTAATATATATGTACGAACTACAACATTCTTTGTAAGAAATGGAAATGAAGAAGTTCCACAAACGGTGGTTTATGTTGCAGTGCCTCTTGAAGAAGTTTCACGTATAATGGAGAATGAAACATTGTCAAAACAGGTAGATGTGGTACTTCTTTGCTACGATGGAACTCAGGTGGAGGAAACCTCACTACCAATTATGCGCGTATATTTGGAGGCTAAATCATCACTACTACATTCTTCTAATTTGCCGTTTGTAGTTGTAATGACAAAAGCTGAGGCTACTGTGGAAACAGAAAAAAATGCAGAAGCAAACAAAATATTGGAAGATTTTTGCCGACAGCAGCAACTCCTTTGGCCACCTGTGGTAACTAGCGTAGAAGATCCTGAGGAGTCTGAGATTGTGGCCCTCAATGAATATATGCATGCTATTGCAAAGGAACCAGAAATTGCTATCGCTAACCCGCCCCTAACGCCCACGCGCATACTGAGGCGAGTTGTAATCGTAACAACTTTTGCTGTAGCTTTGGGTGCCTTCACACGATTTTTACTTCGACGATTACGAAAGAAATCTAACTAAGAGGAAAACTATTTTTTCCCCTACTCTCTCTCTCTCTCTCTCTCTCTCTCTCTCTCTTTTTCTTTGCAGAGGTTTATACCTTGTAGATGGGAGAGGGGAGGGGAGGGGAGTGGTGGTGTTGTTAAGAACAAAACAAGAATTACATAGAGATAATGAATGCTGAGGTAAAACACACATACAAAAAAAAAAAAAAACGTGAAAAAAAAATATTATGACGCCAAGTGATGCATTCATTTGTTATTAATTATACATTGGCGTACTCTATGTTGTACATGAAATTAAAAATTTGTACCATTTTTTTTTCACCCCTAATAATTCTTTATACCCTATTGTTTATCTCTGATTTAGAGCTATTGTTTAAATCCAAGAAATATATATATTTATTTACTTTATTGTTCCTTCGCTTAAGAAAATGAGTATTGGCGTACCTGCTACTTTTGCTGCCGGGTGCTTTTGGGGAACGGAGCGTTATTTTGTCAAGCGTTTTGGTGATGCCCTTCTTTCTTATCAAGTTGGGTACATGGGGGGTGAGGACGCGGATGAAGTAACCTATACAATGGTCAAGAAGGGAAATACAGGGCACGCGGAGGTTTTTCATGTGATGTACAATCCTGAAAAGGTCTCGTACGCAAATCTTTTGGACTTTTTCTTTCGCATGCACAACCCGACAACATTGAATCGCCAGGCTGGTGATATTGGCACACAGTACCGTAGTGCGATATTCTATCACGATGAACAACAAAAACGAGAGGCGGAGGATTACATCGCGCGACTTAACGGAGCGGATCCGCAACTCCGTGCTGAATTTGTTAAGGCCTTTGGTGACAAGACGGTTGTCACTACTGTGGAGAAGGCAGGGCGTCTGTACTCCGCAGAGGAATACCACCAGAAATATTTGGTGAAGAACCCCGATGGTTATTGCGCCCACCGTATCTATTGGTGATATTCCATATAGTTTGGTCTAGCGTTTCATGGGTGCATCCATCACATTCTTGTTTCTTTTTTTTTAGTGGTTTTTTTTTTTTCTTTATTATCTTCAGGGCAGTTCTATTTAATCACTCGTCCTCACGACGCTTCTGTTGAACCTTTTTTGGATTCCTTTTTTATTTATTTTCTTTGCTTTTTTTTTGCTGTATTCATTGAAAGGTGATGTATGGATTAAGGTATAGGAGACGGAAAAAAAAGGAAAAGAAAAGAAAAAAAAACAGGTGCAACTCTGGCAAGAGGAAAAACAGAGAGAAAAACAAATATTATATCTCTACAATCTGTCGGTAACGACATCTAGAGGCTTAAAAAGATCCATGTGGTTAGAATTGTGTTTTATTTGTTGGTTTTTTTTTTTCTTTGAGTGAAATATGTCTGCTTATATGGATTTGATAACTTTTTATGATATATTGTTTCTTATTTGATTCTCTTTTTTTTTTCTCTTTTGTTTTCTTCATAGATCTTAATAGTTAACGTTTCTTAGGAACGTCATGCAGCAGGCTATTTCCTATGTCATATCTAATTTGGCAAAAATTGCCGATGTTAAACCGAGCGATGTCGAGAGTTCCCTGCGTCAAAGAACTCTACGTTTTCGAGATTTAGCCTTACGTAAGGAAACATTAAATAAAATACTCCCTATTCCTATTCTTTCAGGACATATTAGTGATCTGCTTGTTGAGATACCATGGCCAGTACCAAATAAACCGCTGATCATACATCCTCATGGAGTTACCATGACTTTAGATCCTCTTGGTAAAAGTACTGGGATAGTTGAAATGAGTTTAGAAGAGATACAAGATGGCATTACCGATGAAAGTATTCTTGGCGTAGCAAATACTTCAACAACCATGAATGATATTCAAATGGAAGAACAAGAAGAGTTACCAGCCACACCTCCGTTACGAAGTGATGCTGAACTTGAGGACATGTGTGAATCACCAGAAGTTGATGATGATGATTATATGTCTTGTCGGAGTGATACTGATACTTCAAATTCTTCCTTTGATTTTGTAGATGATACTATACCCCCTTTAGTAGAAGAAGAAAGATGGGGATTATTTTCTTTTATTCGAAATGCAGCTTCCCAATCTGTATCTTGGTTAATTAATCGTCCTATTCATGTTCACTTTGTTGATGTTAATCTTATTATTCCATGTGATTCGTCTAATGGGACGCGTTTTGAAATTGTAGCAAAAGAAGTTCTCGTACAATCGGAGCCATCACAGCAGGTATCTACAGAACGCATGAAAGTAGTTACGATAACCTTTAATAATATCACCGTTAATGCATGTACTCCCAAAGGAGAAACAAAAGTAATAGTTGTAGAAAATCTTACTGTAAGAGTTACTTCTGTGTATAATAATGCTGGTATATTATGTCGCAAAAACACAGCTATTATTTTTGAAGGTGTAACTTCTTTGTTCAGTGATGAGGATGCACTTGAAAGTCTAACTAAATGTATTGTTAGTCACCGAATCATGACGGAGGTTCCTGAATATTGTCGTCCATTCTCTGAACTTCGCCGTCAACGTTCACACTGGGCATATGCTAGGAATTGTGTTCTTTCACTAGTTCGTGAAAAGCGTAAACGCTACAATTTTAATCCCGCACACTTAAATTTTTATGCGGAGGCACGTAATTCGTATCTAAGACTCTTGGATTATTGTCATCGTACAGGGGATGTTGCGGAGAAGCGAAATAGTCTCGCTGAAGTAGAGAGAGATCTTCGCTATCGCGATGTGGTAATGTTATTGAGAAGAAAAGCCTATGAGAGGTATTCTGCTAGTTCATCTCGCGGTGAATGTAGGTTTGAAAACGCACCGCAAGAGTCCAATAGTGTTGTGCCATCGGCAGTGGTATCTTCCCTTCATGTGGATGTGCGAGTTGTCTGTATATACCTTCCAGCGAAAACGACGATGTGGATAAATGACATTGCTTTCGTAACTCGTGTGGAGGAGATAAGCTTTTCTATCAGAAGTATTTCTGTAAAGATAAACGGCATAGCTCAGGCGTTACACAAGGTGAAGGAGGAAGAACCATTTTTCTCTTTTCAGCGTACAGAGAAAAATGATATTGTCTTGGTTAGAATAAAGTTAGATGAATTTCGCTTTGCGGCAGAATCTGGGTATATTCTTAATATAATGAGACCTTTTATTATTGCCACATCACAGTGTCTGTCAAACTTACCAGAGCAAAATTCAGCTTTATCACAATCATCACAAACTCCACCTTCAATACCATCTAATCGGAGATTACAAACGATCACTTTTGTTTTCCCTCTGATACAATTTCAAATTGACGATTTACTGTTTTTCTGCGAGAAATTATCCCTAACCGCTGTAGATGAAATATCTGGAAGAAAGCGTATAGGATTTTTATTAAAAGAAGTATATCTACGCTTTGGAAAAAATGATCTTATCTTGTCACCTGTTAAGGTGGAAATGAAAGAAAAGGATGATATTGTAGTTTCTGTAATCGCTATAAATGTATCAGATGAGTTTTTAAAGTATATTTCTGGATTACGAAATGCTTACATTGATACTATAAGCGCTGTTCACAACTCAGATAAATCAGGAAGAAATGTAACAACGACAAGGGATAACAAATATGTCTCTGCAACCTTAAATGATATATGGAGTGTAATCGGAATGAAAGATGAATTTAACATTTTACCAAATTCACAGGAGGTATTATTTCTTGGTATTCAATGTGATTTTCATCCACTTAAAATGAAGATGACTATTGGATCTCTTAATGTTAGTCAAGGGAATGTAATAAATAATATTGCTGGTTTTTCTCTGAATGCCTCTTCGCTTATGATTTTAATTGATTACTTTGATAATGCACCATTATGTGTTGATCTTCCTAGTGGATTTCATTGTGTAACAAGTGTCAATAAGAATGAAGTCTCATGTTTACTTATAACTCTTGACACGATACAAGTTTTTTGGAAAGTAATATCACCACTTAATTTGTTAAACCTTTGCTGTGTGAAGATGGCTTTGTGCGGAGATTTGAGCTACTGTTCAGCAGATAAAGTACACCTTTTTGAAATCATTGAATTTACACCCTTGAAAGGTCTTTACCGTCGGGATTTGTCTGCAATTCCAACAACCACTCGTCCATTTCTTGCATCATCTCTACAGATTTATATGAATATTACAGAGATATGGATATATCGATTATCCTCTGTTGATTTTGGAAAACTTAGTAAACTAATGAACGAGCTTATATCGTTTTTTATCGATCATGTGGTTTCTGTTGAAGCGTACAGATTGTTTTTTAGTAGCTTAAGTGATATTGCTTTGTTATTAAGTGGTTCATCGTGCCCTGTGTTTTTTGATAAAACGAATGCTTTGATGTGTCGTATTAGTATGCCAGCGGTAGATAATTCAGTAGCCAAATTACCTTTAAATTTTGGAGAGCTATTACCAGAAATGCGTAATGTATCCTTATTGACTATGATAAACGCATGTGATGTACTATCTGTAGCGTTAAGTATGCCTATCCTTCGTGTAGAACTATTTCATTCACGTTTTCCATCAATAAATGTGTATACAGAGATTCAATTTCTTTCAGGAAAGTTACCTATGGCTCCACAAGATTTCTGGGATCCTATTATAGGTTCAACGGATTCTAATACATTAGAACTTACTTGTTCTTGTTTTGATTTTCACGCCGATCCTATCGCTAAGCTTGAAGTAAGTGATGTAAAGTATACACAGAGCAATACCCTCTTTAATGGGGATTCCAGTACTGTTTTAAGTGATAGTGAACTTGGTAGTGGTGATGGTTCATCCACTGTGAGTGAGGACATATCTTATTTAGAAGTAAAGGGATGGAGTTTGGGTAGTAATACTTCTCCAGGAACCATAATAATGAATGACTTATTTGGTCTCTGGAAGGAATTGGAGTATATGGCTAATTCTTTTCTTGTGAAACGTATCATTACGTATAATCATGTACCAGGAGGGAAATATGATTTAGAAAAGACAGGGCCATGGTTTTTTAATTGTCCAGGAGAAGTTATTATTGTAGAGGATTGTACTTTTTTATTTAAGGATACAGGGGTACAAATGGTTGTCTGTAGTGGGAGCTATGTGTACTTTCGCCGCTGTCGTTTTTTACCTTCTCTGCAGGATACAATAAGAGTTGAAGATGATAATGCGGCCTTTGTGTGTGATAATTGTGAGGAGTGTGCCACTTATGTAGATGATATTCCTCATGATACACAAAGTGAAGTTGAGAAGAAAACTACAGAGAGATATTACGTAAATATTAATCGCGGTAGAGTGAATTTGGATATGTCCACTGATCGTAAAGTTGTAGTTGCCATTCCTTCAGTAGATGTGCACATTATCACAACTTCTCGTAAGATTTTTTCTCAGGTCCGTGTACATCGTTGTCGTTGGGAATATATAGAAGAGAATATCCCACATGCTCTTCTTTCTCGTTTAGATGTTGACGTGGATTGTTCATTCAGACAAAAGGATCAACGCGCAAAGCTAAGTGTAGCCATACGATCTGGTGGGGCAAGTATCCCGCTTTGTATGATAAAAACAGTACAGGGAGTTATATCAGAGTGGAAATTGGGAGGAAATAGTTTAGTAACAACAACAACAACAACAACAACAACACGAACATTTGTGGTGCCCAGCAAACGTAAGGAACCTCCTGTTGTAAAATGGATATGTCTTCTTACTACATCTGTTTTTCCACTAGATTTTTCTCTTCCAAGTGGAGTTTCATTCACAAAGTTAACTATCCCAAATATTTCCATCTGTTCCAAACGACTAGTAGCAGAGGAAACATTTGTGGAATTTCAGATCGGGGCTCAAGATTTAGTAATCTGGGAATTTTCATCACAGTCGTTTGTGCCATTGTTGCGAAAGCCTCTTACTTTGGTGGTTGTACTTCGAACAATAGATTTCTCAACTGCCACTTGTGATGTATCCATATCTCCACTAGATCTTTCTCTCTCAAGTGAGCAGGTCAAATGTGCGCTATCGTTGATGATGTTTATTCATGGTGAAGTAAAGCATAAAGAGGAAGGACTTTCACCATGGTGCACCATGTACATTGATAATGAGGTGGGAGTTCCTCTTCTTTTGGAAAGTGCCACTGAAAAAATAGTAGTGCAGCATCATCTTGCTTTAGAAAAGAAGAGACTTCTTTTCCCTCACTCTGTGAAGGAAGTTGGAGGAAGAAAAGTAGATCATTTCGAGAAGGCTGACCCTACGATACCAAATGAAGACTCCTCATGTCTTCTTCAAACCGTAGATGTAGCTGTTTTAGATAATGATGAAAAGGTTTACATGACTAGTTGTGTAAAATCAGGTTCACTTGTACAGCACGTGATATTCCGAACAACGTTTCATATTATGAATGTTTTACCTTGTACGATTAAACTCTATTCACCAAATAATGCAGATGCAGTAGTAGTTGTTCAACCTAAAGAGGTGTCTTGTATTCCACTTTGTTATCTGGATTCTACAGATGTTGTTATATCTCTTATCTCACTCAATGAAAAAGTTGAATCTACTGAGGAGCTATTAAGTGAGATATCACCGAGAGATCTTTTCGAAGTGGCAGTATCACGTGGGGAAGAGTCCATTGGTCGCCTTAAGGAGTTTAATTTTGGTAAAAATACGGCCTATGTTGATATTACGTATCGTTTACAAGGTATGTGCCTTACAATGTGGCTTGCTCCGGCTAGGCCTAGTATTCATAATGGCACACACTTTCCCTTGAAGGTTTCTATTTTTCTTGAAAATTCTATAACTGAGGAAACAATTGTGAAACCAGGTGATACTCTAGTATCTCTAAAGTATGATCCTTTTGGAAAGCAATTAAATTATCGCTTTGGATGTGTTTTATACGGCAAAAACTATGTAGCTGATGAGCCCATATCTTTAGACGCCGTTCCCCCTTTAGTGGGTGAAAGTATCGTGATGAAACATGAACAGTATCCCAGACGACATTTTTTTGAACTAAGTATTGAACGACAACGTACTTCTTCATCTTATGTGGGTATAATTTACAGTGTATTACCTCGACATGTCTTTGGTGTAGTGAATAACTCCTTCGTAGATGTAGAAATAACATCTGAAAGTGGTGATTCGGTAGGTACATTGGGAGGTGAAATGCTATCATGCGCTTCTGGAATTAACTTTGCCTATATACCTTTTCACACTCCGTTAGTATTACATGCTGGAAAGGCAATCTCCACACCTTTTGAAGTAAAGAAAGAGTTTGAAGAGAGGATGATATTGTGTGATATTTCTGATAACAATGAAGTAATGGGTGTATCTCACTCCTTCCTCTTGCGTACACTAAAGACTGATGAAGAGTCTTTTATGGAATTAATCCCAGCATTATTCTTTGTCAATAAGGATTCTACACGTTCTCTCTTGGTGAAGCATGTGATTCGACCAACCGATAGTAAAGATGATTCTGAATGGGTTCAGACTATCTTTGTTCCCGCTTCTGGAGTACTACCATACACTACACTTTCTCGCTACGGATATACTAATTTTTTTTCTTTTGCATGGGAAGGGAATACAAATGATACTGATTATTCTCAACCAGTTGAAGCAATGCTTTCATCAAATACAGATTGGACAGGATATGTACAGTGTGGAAATACTCATCACATTGTACAAATTCGCAAAGAAAGTTTATTCGATACTGCAGTTGTGGCTATCAGTGCACCTCGACTACCATACTTGACTCTAGTAAATTTGACGCCTCGTACATATGATCTTGTACAATCAATGTCGGTATCTCTATGTACTCCTTCATCTGTAAACAATGACGAGGTATTTCTTGATGATGGTGATACAAAGATAAAGATTCCGCTCAGCCAAAATATGAGTACAAATGTTTTTGAAGGAGTTACTGTTTTTGTTCAAACCCAACGTGAATCTGTAACTGTGATTTTATCTCTTATACCAATAAATAAAGGAGTATTCTTGTTGGGTGATAGCACCTATGAAGATGCTTCTTTAGAAGAAAAGTCAATGCTACGTGTGGATGTCAAGTCTTCTTCTGTTTTATTAACATTTCGGGATGCAGGTGATCATCCTCTTCAACTTGGAGTTGAAGGAAGCGAATTCTGGTTTGTCTATCAATCTCCTAAAATTACGGCACAGTGTACGGTCTCAGATGCGTACGTTGAAAGTTCTTACAAAGGGAAAAAAAATCGTGTTGTGAAACCTTTCTGTTTTGACATGACAATTCGTGATGTCGGGCTAGATTGGAATTCTATAAGTGTTCTTTCTACCCAAATTAATTTGACGCAATTAGAATTGGAGGTATCAGATGTACTTGTTTATCAATTGCAACAGTTAGGTATTCACTGTCTTCCGCATTCTTTTTCGCTGGAGAAGAATACTTCTTCGACTTCCTTTACTCATGCAAAAGAGTTACAATTTGTAAAGAATAAAAGAATCAAACTTGTGTCTTTGATTATCTGTGAAGTTTCTATCCTTATTACATACGATAGAAGTGTGCGTCCACCTCAAGATGTTCTCTTTCGTGGCTCCCCTATTGGGAGTCTTATCCCGTCTCTTCATCGTGCCACTATGCAGTTCCCAACACTTCAATTACGTGATATTTCTGGTGACTCTATGATGGAGGTGGTGGATGTCGTGCGAGGAGTCTTGTTTGTTGAATTCCTTAAACAGATTCCAAAACTATTGACGAGTGTTGTATTGTTTCCTTCTCTTTCACCGATTGGAAGTATGCTCAGTCGCGTGGGTTCCTTTGTCTTTGGATCTGGTGACAGCTCCTCTGAGTTGCCAGGTACTACACTTATTTGAGCAGCATTGGGTGAGAGGCTGTCGCTCTGAAATGGTGATGGACGGTTTTCATCATCTTTTTTTTTTCTTTGTATTAACGATTTCAAGGGTGAATTAAACAACTTCACACTAAACGTCTCAGTGGGGTTGGGGTTACGAAAAAAAATTAAATAAATGTTCAAATCGTAGCGGTTCCGCTATCTTGTTCATATCACAGCGAAGGCGAAGAAATATATATATATATATATATATATATATATTTGTTTTCTACCCGATAGCACATGTAACCAGGTGGCGATGCATCGAACGCCTGATGTTCCTCTTGGGGGAAAAAAGGCAATAACAACAGTAATAAAGGAACGAGAAGTAATTCTTCAAGGTTTTTTTTTATTTCCTCACGCGAAGTTATGTATTGGTTTTTTGCTTTCGTCCACCATGTGCACATCCCACACGCACAAAAAAAAAGGCGAGAAATGTGGTGGTTGTTTCCGAATTTTTGGGCCCTTAATTTTGTTCAATGAATTAGGATTGTTTGACTACTATTATGCAAAAAAAAGAGCCGTTTAAATAATGTAAACGTATCTATGATTAATTCCACGTCGCCAAGAAAGTGAAGACATGAATCGCATATATTAAGCAAAAAACACGGTTATCATACTCTACACTGGGTTCCATTGTACTAGGAATAGCCCGATGTACACTGCAATGATAGATAGACGTTTCTAATCGGGACTCTATCCTTCTTTTCCACTTTTTTTTTATTTTTACGTACTACTTTTAGGGAGGATCTGTGTGTTAACGATCATGTTTCTTCTTTTGCTACGTTATTAGCCTTTGCTTTCCGGAGTTATTTTTTCCATGAATGGGAAGATTTATACTTCTTCTATACTACCGTGATGTCTTTCCAAGAAAAACGAGTTCTCATGTGCGGCCAAGGTGTTTTTTTTTGTTTGTAAGAATAAATCAAAGGGGACTTGAATTTATCGTGATTCAACCATTTTTCAAGCGATAAAAGAAAGGATTCTTCTCTCAGAAATAGAAACGAAAAAGAGAAAAAAAAAAAACTAATGTGAGACTAACAAATTTCTTCTTTTTCTTGATAAGGCTGAGTTGGTAGCTTTATATTCTGCAGGCATTAACGGAAACTTACCTTTATGTTATTAAATGTGCGAATTGGTCTAACTTATTGGAAAGAAAAGGTCTAGTAAAGAAACAGTTTATCCATTACTTTTTGGTGAGTAGCGTCTGTAACATGTATCGTGTTTTCTCCTAATGTACAAACCCTAACAAACGATGGCCTATGGGAGAGAGTGATGAATCCTTTGCACTCATGGACCTACTGGTGATGGACTGGGATGAGACCATGAAGATCAGCGGTGAGAAAACTATTGAAAACGCCATGAACTTCTTTATGCAAAAGGGCGTCAAGTCGGTGGTTGTGACTCACAGTCATTTTGGAATCCTACGCGTGATCAAATAACGATATTTGCGTGGTTTTCTGTGGGCTCATTGTTTTTTCGTGACCAAATCTGTGGAAAAGTTATGCAATATTGATCTTTATTTTTAATGCTACATGGGACAAATGTCTCTACAACACTATTATTCAAACATGATGCAAGCAGAACGATAGGTTTTTTCTTATTGTTGCAGATCCTATGATTATATATATATTCTTTATTTTCTTATTATAATTTAAGAACTAGAATTTAAGTAACGGTTATTATGTTTAACAAAAGCGTATTTTTTTTTTCTTTCTTTGGTTTCTCTTATTTATTATTGTAGAAGGAATAATTTATAGCTATTCTTATTACATCGTTTGAACATATATAATCTATTTAAAAAGCAAAAATCAAAATGTCCAAGGTCGTTCAAGTTCTTCAAGGTCAACTTCCATCTTATAACCGAATTCGAACAAAGTATGAAGCTGAGCTGATTTCAACTGCTGCAAAGATGGCTGCACGTGGAAAAGGAATATTGGCAGCTGATGAGCCCATTGATGCATATAATGAACGTTTTAAGCCTATGGGTCTTGAAAATAACGTTGAAAATCGCCGAAAATATCGTGTTATTCTATTGGAAACTCCAGGCATGGAAGAGTACATCAGTGGTGTTATTCTTCACAAAGAGACAGTTGAGCAACAAGCCTCTACTGGCGAAACCTTCCCTCATATGCTGATGAAAAAAGGAATCGTTTGTGGTATCAATACCGATGGTGGTTTACATCCCTTTTTTGAAGGAGTTGAGGGAGAAGAGATGACTGAAGGCCTTGATGGTTATGCTGCGCGAGCAGCATCGTACTATGCCAAGGGTTGTCGCTTCTGCAAGTGGAGAAATGTTTACAGAATTCAGAATGACAACGTTTCTGAAGCATTGGTTCGCTTTAATGCCGAAACTTTGGCTCGTTACGCTGTACTCTCACAGATGAATGGACTTGTCCCCATTGTGGAACCAGAGATTATGTTAAATGGTACTCACAACATTCATACATGTGAGCAAGTTTCACAACACGTCTGGTCAGAGGTTATTGCGGCACTCCATCGACACGGCGTTATTTTGGAGGGTATAATGTTGAAGCCAAGTATGGTCGTTCCTGGTTCGGAATCAGGCATCACCGTCTCAGCAGCGGAAGTTGCTGCTCACACGGTAGCTACACTGGCGCGGGTGTTGCCTCCAGCTGTTCCTGTCGTTGGATTTCTTTCAGGTGGTTTAAGTGAACTACAATCTACCGAATACTTGAATGCCATTAATAATACATCAACTCCTCACACGTGGTTGCTTACATTTACGTTCGGTCGGGCACTACAAAACAGCGCCCTGAAAGCATGGGTTGGAAAGGATGAAAACATTCCTCATTGCCGTCGTACATTTATGCATCGTGCAAAGATGAACTCTCTTGCCGTACAAGGAAAGTACAAGCCGGAAATGGAAAAAGAACTCCACTAAACTAATAACTCTCAATCAAAATGAGTAGAGGTAGAATAGCTTACTCTTCACCACCTCTCCTACGATATATATATCTATCTAAATATATATGTATTTAGAGTGAAAGAAGGGTAAGAAGTAGAAAAAAAAAATTATTTTATTGAAAACGTTTTTATTTTTATTAATCGGCACCTTTCTTTTAATCGCTTTTTTTTTTAAATACCTTTTCTTTTTTTTTCTACGTGTTTTCCACGAAGACAATGAGTTTTAACAATAGGCAAGCAATGAATTATCTATTTTTTTTTTTTTTAGGGGATTACTAACCATGGGAAATTTTTACCAATTTTTTATTTTTAGTGGATGTGGTGGGTGTCTTGTTATTTACAATTCCTATTTTTGACGTTATGATTATTTTCTCTGTAGATGCATGAGAGTGGGTTGTTTTATTTTTTTCTGAAAGCTTGCGATAAGAATGGCAAAGCCTTACTTTTTGGAACTACAGATTTATGGGTTTTGGTAAACCAAATTCTATTTCTTTTAT
>NW_021639869.1:435334-439543 GCF_002087225.1 Trypanosoma theileri
ATCATCATCGGGAAAAGATTTGATAGAGATATGTAAATAATGCATCAAAACTTGTTTGAACAATCATGGAAACAAAATATTTTTCTCTTGTGTTTTATTTCTTTAAAGAGGGAGTAAGGCTAGGGTATTCTATCCTATTCGTTGTATAAATAGTATGGCACTTCTTTTTTTATTTTATTTTTGTTTGCTCCGCTTCTCTTTCTTTGTGTGTGTGTGTGTGTGTACGTGAATGTGTAGAGAAATATCTATTTTACAAAAAAAAAGTTTTCATCTATTTCTTCAAAAATACTATCTTTTACACAGTAATGCCGAGAATCACGATATCTGGTGTGGGATGGTCTTGTATGGACTACTTGTTCACCAAATTGGATTTTTCAAGTGAGGGGTTTAAGAAATACGAGTCGAGGACACCAGGTGATGGTGGCACAAGCCCTGGGCACCTGGTGTTTAAAGAGGATCTGGAAAAATTCAGTGGTGTTTCTATCGACGAAGTGCGAAAATGTCAAAACTGGTACCGTGAACCTGACGTTTGTAATATTGGTGGACCTTGCGTCGTGGCACTAATAAATGCTGCACAGTTAATGGAAAACAATGATGCTATTGTTCGACTTTTTGGAGCCGTTGGGAACGATGCAACTGCTGATAGAATATTATCAATGGTTGGAAAGACACCAGTAAATTTGGACAATGTTCAGAGAATGCCAGGAAGCTCGCCCTATACCCTTTGTCTGTCTGACCCCAACTACAATGAAGGTAAAGGTGAACGTTCTTTTGTGGTAAACAAAGGTGTTTTTGGAGATTACACAATAGATATGATTAATGACAGTTTTTTTGAATCTGATATACTTTACTTTGGGGCTACCGCCTTGGCTCCTCGGATTCACAAGAAACTTACTACATTGTTGAGGAAGGGAAAGGAACGGGGGTGTATAAACGTAGTTGGAACCGTTTTTGATTTTCCCAACGAGAAAGAAAACCCTAACAAACGATGGCCTATGGGAGAGAGTGATGAATCCTTTGCACTCATGGACCTACTGGTGATGGACTGGGATGAGACCATGAAGATCAGCGGTGAGAAAACTATTGAAAACGCCATGAACTTCTTTATCCAAAAGGGCGTCAAGTCGGTGGTTGTGACTCACGGTCATTTGGATTCCTACGCGTGGTCAAGTGGGACTCTCTTCAAAGAGATGGAACTTACGGCATTTCCGGTAAGTACACAGGCGTTGCGAGAGATATCGGAGAACAAAGAGTGGCATGGCGACACAACCGGTTGTGGCGATAACTTCGCCGGTGGCCTCCTCGCTTCAATTGCAAAGGGTCTCTCGCGGGGTTTGCGACCAGGAGAGTTGAGTCTTACGGAGGCACTTTCATGGGCTCATGCTTCGGGAGCATTTGCGTGTTTTTACGTTGGCGGGTTATTTTTGGAATCACAACCAGGCGAAAAGTTGCGCAAGGTAAAGGAATACCGTAAATCCTACAAGAAGCAAATGGGTTTACAAGACCATCATTCATGCAAGATTTCTTCCAAACTATAATTTTTTTTTCTGTAGGTTGCGACACCGGTGAGTATTTATCGATTGCATGGAGGAATCGTTCATTACTGCCGTTGTTTGCTCATACTCGGGTTGTACGGTGACTGCTCTAACTATCACGTAGAGAATAGGGAAATGTGAAGAGTGTATTTTTTTTTTTGTTTTTTTTTTTAGTGCTGGGAAAATCAAATAAAAAGAAAACGAAAATGCAATTTATCAGAGCAACTTCTGTATTCCAATGAAAACGTTTTATTTTCTATTTTGTATCAAGACGAGTTTTTTTTTTTTATATTTTCCATTTCCGGGTTTTTTGGGGGTTTTCCGATTTGGGGCTCATTCTTATTTTTATTTTTACTCTTTATCTTTGCTATTGAGTTCTGCATTGACACAATGTTTGGAAGTCTCTAGTAGCCTTCTACTTATTTGGTATATGTAGAAAGAAAAAACCTATACAGGAATGATTCTGTTATGCTATTTCTTAAAATATCTTCAAAAGGCCATTTTTTTTTCTTATATTTATTCTTTCTCCCTAACATCTTTTGATTTTCCATATATACTTCACTAAATATATTGATAGGAGTCATTGACATTGTGGCAATGTTTCCTTTTAAGTAGTTTGTACTCAAATATATTCTAGTGCTACTTGCCCGTATTTTATAGGCATCCTCATTCGAGCTTCTAATATTCATTATGCGGTAAATGATGAAGTTCATTGGAGCTGGCGCACACCTCTGTGGAAGAGTACAGATTTCGCCGTTTTTTTTTTTTTTTGTTTGCTATTGCTTTCCAGGCGCTTGTGGTTCTTCTCTGCACATACATGTTATGTGTCAATTAACCAGAAACATGTTTTAACTTTAAAAACGATAGTAGAGTACTGTTATTTTGATCCTGATGGGAATGTCCTGTGAAATGGTGTGTCCGCTTGACCTCACACCGTCTGTATATTTATCTCTGCGTTTTTTTATTATTATAGAGAAGCCGTTTTTATACATTTAAATATAATCTTTTCATAGTACAATGCGCGACGAAGTACTTTCTAGTGCATGCTACCCCAGAAATCAGATAATTGTAGTGCTTCATTTGTCTCAGTACTGGTTGTGGCAAGGTTTTGTTGGGATCCTATTACATTTGTTCATTTTACTCTGTGCAGTAATATGCGGAGTCATCGGATACTATTTCTCTATTTATTCTAAGAACATCATCAAAGCTGGACATTTCGTAATTAAAAATTCTCATTTTTTTTTCAGGAAATGTGTTGCACATGAAATGAATGCATAAGAAGGAATGGATTTAAACGCAAAGTGTCTTTTCATTTGAATGGTTATTCATGGGTGGGGTAAGAATAATTTCCAAGGCATTTCATGAAAAGTCCGGGAGGTACCAAAAAAAAAAAAAACAAGGGGGTCACCATGATGAGGTGCACCAGGTGAAGGAGGTGCTTTAATGGACGTTACGGGTCATCAAAAGACGAGAAATCGATATCCGGGCGCTATGCAGGGTTTGGGATTGGTACGGGCAAGAAAAGGAAATAAACAAGAAGATAATAACCCTGATAATATTGACTACCCTGTCGTGGTGACATTGACTAATGTTCTTTATTACCGAAGGGATCACAACAGACAGAAACAGCACTGCCCTCATATGCATCATTTTGTTCCTCATCTGTTGGTTTGTGTGGGTCCAACAAACACATAGGGACCAATGAGGTTTTATTTCTGGATGGCTTTATCCTTTTCAGAACAAGAGAGTGTTTCACCATGCCATGAACTGCACCATCCACATCAAGTTAGTACTGATTCATGTGTGTGTGTGGGACAGATAACCCTCTCGTCCTTCTTTGAAGAGGGTCTGCAGTGGATTGAAGTGGGCATTCAATTCACTCAACAGCCCTGCATTGCCCCGTACATTACTGGGATTTGGGAAATGGACCTGTTCTGACCACACAGATGAAGCAGAAAGAATGTGACATCAAACTGCCACATGCGGGTGACTGTGCGTGGGAGTGTAAATGAAAACCCTCTCAGAAAAGTGTGAGAAATAAGGTAATGTCTTTATTCATTGCTGGTAACGATGAAGTGTGAGAGAGAACTGCCTCTCCACAGACAAAAAAGGACAGGATACAAGGAAATAATGTTTTGTATTTGTGAATTGGTTTGCCCATGTGGACTCGCTAAAATTATACGACCACAGGTTCTGCGAGGGCAAGGGTTATTATTATAATGGGGAATCACTGAACGTAAAAAGATGTTGGTTTTGCAACAAAACCCATCGCTAACATTTTGTGTGTCTCTGACACAATTTGGTTTCAGTACTCAATAGTCAGAGTTATGGAGTGTCTGAATATAATGGTTTTTTGTGCAGAGGGTCGTGTCCACTCAAGAATTTGGTTGTATATTGTTAGCTGTCTCCCTTGATGCCTTTAAAGGGACGTTAGTGTAAGGAATTCCAATGCTGTGTTAATGTGGCCTGTCGTTATTGGATTATTGCGCTCCTTGATTGATAATGTTGTTGTATGTGTGTGTGTGTGTGTGTGTGTGTGGAGTGGGCTAGTGAGGATTTATTTTGTTTTTGGGTGTTCCTCTTTGGTGGTGGACCTTGAGGACATGATTGGATATGATTGCGAGGAATACGAGGGGAAAAAAAAAGAAAAGGAATACCCTTTTCTATTAGTAAG
>NW_021639869.1:439893-440304 GCF_002087225.1 Trypanosoma theileri
TTACCTTCTAGCTGCTGCTCTACGATGGTGTAACTCCTTTGGTGTGGTTTGTATTTTTTTCACTTGGGTTGTGTTTTCTTGCACACAGGGTGTGACGCAAAAAATAAAAAAATAAAGTTTATGTTGATGTTTTGTGAATAGTCAGTGTTGTTGTTCTTTTTTATTGCAGACTGATGATGATGAGGAGAGGAGTAGTATTGACGAAATGCAGAGACAAAAGTGTGCGTTGTCTGTTGCACTGTCGCCTCTCTTGCAGTGGTTTTCTCTAGTGCCTGAAGGGGAAAGGAGGGGAGATGGTGGACCTCACCAGGAGACCCTTTGTTAGTGTTAACATTTTTCTGCATGATGGAAAGGAATGGGATTGTTTCTTTGTTGCTGCTTTTAATACGGAACAGAAAAGAAAGCAGTGTC
>NW_021640122.1:0-1737 GCF_002087225.1 Trypanosoma theileri
ATATCTTTTCAGTTGTCATTATTTTCCTGTAATGAGGTATTGTTGACTTCTCAGTTGTCTTTTTTCCGAATCATTAAACAAGCCATTTTATCAGTTGTATTTTTCCCAATAACGGAACATGATTTACCACCTCAGTTGTCACTTTTTTCCGAACCATTAAAAAAAAAAAAATGTAGTACTCTCTTTTCCTTTTTTCCTTCTATTTTCTTTTTCGCGAATTAAAAAAACAAATACGAGACGTTACCCGTGGTGCGTGTGGAATCTCGGTGGAGAAGGATTCTTTCTCTCCGCCGTGCGGTGGACTGGTGACTACGCGTCGGGGGTGTTGGGTGATGTTGGTGTGATGTTCTTCACTGGGGCCAGGCGGCGGCGGCAGCAGGCGCAGTACACGACAATTGCGATTCCCACCACCACGATGAGACTCGCCACGACGGCAATCGCAATGATTGCGCCGTCAGCGCCGCCCGACGCCACACCGACGGGCCCGCACGATGCCGTCCCGAAGAGGCCGCATTCATCCCGCACGATCGGGTAGCGGGCCTTGAGGACACTGCAGCTGCTGTCATCACCGTACTCCCGCACCTCCACCGTCGCACACGACTCGAATCCCTGGAAGTCCAGTGAGTAGGCGTAGTAAGGTGATGTGCGGCTGAAGCAGCCAAGCTTTCCCACAGTCTCGTTCACAGCCGAGACACAAGATGAGCAATCCGCATTGCAGCCAATCGAGGCATTAATCACCTCTTCTTTCATGTCACACTCAAGTTTTGCGTACACATTCCCACCGAACCATGGCGAGCACGAACCACAGGTGTAACGTTCCCTTCCCAATATCGCTGAACAAGCCGTTCCGTTACTTACAGCAAACGTTGCGCACGTCGCTGAGGTTATCCCACACGACATCTCAACATACTTGGACCGTGACGACGTCGGGTTCTCCACGCACGTTTCACTTCTCACTGATTTCCGCTGGCATTCATTACCACAGTGGGTCGAATTCATCGGGCAGTTCGCATACGTCACCACGTCACCCGCAGGTGGGGTTGATACAGCTGGTTTGGGTGGACGTACACAGGAATAGGTAATGTTGTTCACATAGCAGTTGTCACTGGAGGGGCGAACGTATGCGGCGGTAAGAGGTCCAGTGCAGTCCGTCGTATTGAACTCCTCAACAGAGACCCCGTCACAATGGAACAATCCCTGATTGTACATTCCCATTTTCCCATTCCCGTGCCATGAACATGTTGCATACGGATAAGTATACTCTTTCCCAGAGCACACAGAGCACGTCGAGTCACACGACGTGGACAGGCGCGCAGAGCCAGTGGTGACATCACAGTGCAGAATTGAATACCGTCCATGGAGGTTAGTACAGTTCCCGCAAAGAGAAACTTGTCCTGCCAGAAAGGGCTGTTCACATGTTGCATTCCCGTACACAAGCATTTGCGCACACATTGCGTCGTCGTTTAAACAACTTACACGCCGAGAGGTCCCAGGGAGAGTGCCCTGTACGCACTCACCAGACGCCACAGTAGTGTCCGCACAATTCTCCAGGCAAGTGCAATCGTGTATGGCAATCTGCGGTGTGGCAGAATGTGACACTGTTGCAACACACAAGGCCATCAAAATCAGCAGCTTCATTGATGTGGAAAACATGGTTTAGTACAAGTAGAATAGTGATCTTTTTTGTGTCGGACGAATCCAAATACTTAAGCACTGGTTGTTTTTATTATTCTGAGG
>NW_021640123.1:0-646 GCF_002087225.1 Trypanosoma theileri
CTGTTCTCCGAGGTGTCTCTGCGGTACGCTGACTTCACTGCTGCGTTCAGTGGGAGTGTGAGTGCATACCGCCTTGTGTTCGCGAAGGCTGTGTTATCTTTTTTTTGTTAAAACAATTGGTTAATGTTTTCTTTTTTTGTTGAGGGGGAGGTGGTATTTGATAATGTGTTTTATTGTTTTAAATTTTTTTTCTTATTCTGTATTATATATTTTTTTTTTTTTGCTTCTAATTATTATTGTTATTTATTTTTAAGTCTGTGTGTTTGTTTTGTTTTTTCCCATCGATGTTTTATTTTGGTTTTTTTTTATTTTTTTTTTTATTGAAAATGGAGAATTCGCTCTAAATGTTGTTTACTATTTTCTTTAGGATGAAGTGTTTTAGGTGGCTTACTGTTATGGTTTTATTTGAACTCTCTTTGTTAGTTTTATGTGTATGTGTTGCTGCTGATTTTAAAGAGATCAATATACTGAATTTATTTTATTCTACAGGAGGTCCTGAACATTCTCACATCACTTCAATAAATGCTGGTTTAAATGCTGCTCTCGCATCAGATAAATTTGATGTAGCAAATGGTTTTAAAATAAAACTGCTCTCTATTGAGAAAAATGACTGGTCCTCTAATTTTAGTGATGTCATTGAGAAATC
>NW_021640123.1:1517-1735 GCF_002087225.1 Trypanosoma theileri
GCGACGAACCTGCCGCACTGGGCCGATGAGAAGACGGAGTCCGATACCGTACGGAAGTTCCATGCTGCTGTGACGAATGTAAAGGAGAGGACGCCGCTGTCACTGAGGGCATTCGCTGCCACCCAACTTGTACAGACTGTTCTTTCACGGATGGATATTGTGAACGCGGACACCCTGAGTGGTTTCTTCTACAAACATATTATTATTACTTTGGATGA
>NW_021640124.1:0-1722 GCF_002087225.1 Trypanosoma theileri
ATTGGCGGTGGTGACAGTGCAAGCGCCGCGGAATTGAGCGGTGAGGCGCCTCGCATGTCGCATGTCTCTACTGGAGGAGGTGCATCGCTGGAGCTACTGGAGGGCAAGACTCTTCCTGGTGTTGCTGTACTCGATGATAAGGAGTAGTATAAATGGATGACCGTGTGGTTTGCACTACGTCAAAAGAGTGTTCGCACTATTTTTTTTTTTGTTCTTTATTTTCTTTCAGGTTGAATGTGTCGCTTTGTTCGTCGTTCTAGGGCTACTCGTGGCGGGAATTTCCTTTTCCCTTGTGTCTTTTCCCCCTTACCCTTCCTGTTTTTCTCTTTTTTTTTTCTTGTTCTGTCTTTCTTTTTTATTTTTTTTGCGGTTTTTTTTTGTGTTATAGAAGCACAACTATTAGTTATCAACCAAACAACAAGAAATTCAAACTTAACAACATCTAAACAATCTTCCGAACAATAAAAAAAAGAGAAAATAAACCGATTTTATTAAGAAAAAAGCAAATAAACCAAAGATGACACTGAAGGAAAAGAAGAGTCTTGAACACGTGGACATGAAGGGCAAAAAGGTGCTCATCCGGGTGGACTTCAACGTGCCTGTGAAGGATGGGAAGATCACGAATGACTACCGCATCCGCTCGGCTCTGCCGACGATCCAGAAGGTGCTGAAGGAGGGTGGCAGCTGTGTGCTGATGAGTCATCTTGGCCGCCCAAAGGGTGTGTCGATGACGGCTGCGGCATCTGGAGGGAGCGGAGTGCCCGGCTACGAAGCAGCGGCTACACTGAAACCCGTGGCGGAGCGCCTCGGCGAGCTACTTGGCTCCCCCGTGACGTTTGTTGCTGACTGCCTCAACGCGGCTGCAGAAGTGGAGAAGATGGCCCCCGGTTCTGTTACGCTCCTGGAGAACGTGCGCTTTTACACTGAGGAGGGCAGCAAAAAGGAAGATGAGCGCATTGCAATGGCTCGCGTGTTGGCATCCTACGGTGATATATACGTCAGCGATGCATTTGGCACAGCACATCGCGAGAGTGCAACAATGACAGGTATCCCAAAGGTCCTTGGTCACGGTTATGCTGGTTATCTCATGGAAAAGGAGATTGAATACTTTGCCAAGGTCCTGGGCAATCCAACACGTCCCCTGGTGGCGATTGTTGGTGGTGCTAAGGTAAGTGACAAGATTCAGCTCCTGGACAATATGCTGCAGCGCATTGACTACCTCATCATTGGTGGCGCCATGGCATACACCTTCCTGAAGGCGCAAGGCCACAAGATCGGTATCTCGATGTGCGAAGAAGACAAACTGGACCTGGCACGTTCATTGCTGAAGAAGGCTGAGGATCGCAAGGTTGAGCTACTTCTGCCCCTTGATCACGTGTGCAACAAGGAATTCAAGGCTGTGGACTCACCTCTGGTGACAGAGGGCGTGGACATCCCCGATGGCTACATGGCACTTGACATCGGCCCCAAGACCATCGCAAAGTACGTGGATACTATTGCGAAGTGCAAGAGTGCGATTTGGAATGGGCCGATGGGTGTATTTGAGATGACACCGTACTCGAAGGGCACTTTTGCTATTGCGAAGGCTATGGGCGACGGGACGCAGCACCACGGGCTTTTGAGCATCATTGGCGGTGGTGACAGTGCAAGCGCCGCGGAATTGAGCGGTGAGGCGCCTCGCATGTCGCATGTCTCTACTGGAGGAGGTGCATCGCTGGAGCT
>NW_021640126.1:0-1517 GCF_002087225.1 Trypanosoma theileri
TACACATGATGTATATACTATCTCCCTGATTATTTTCTTTATTATTATTATTATTATTATTATTATTATTATTATTATTATTATTATCTTTATTATTAGAATTAGTATGATTACTACTCATAAAACGATATGAGTGCCATTGTGATTGTACCAGTTGTTGTTGATAATGATAATAAGGCGATACGAATAAGAATGGGAACGATAAAGAGGCGGTGGAAGAGAAAGATAAACGGCTACGATGGGCGGAGAATAGAGAAGATCGCATTGTATAGATACTTCCCCTTTCTTTTTTCTTTTTTTTTTCTCTTTTTCTCTTTTTTTTCTCTTTTTCTTTTGATTGTTTTCCTTTAATTTGTGGATTAGTCCTGTGGCGGCTACTCGATCCAGCCGCTAAATCATAAATATAAATAGAAAAAGAAAAAGAAAAGAAACAAGAGAAGTATAATTAAGATATACCAAGACCAATAATACATATATATATAAAGAGATGTAGACAACATGTGAAGATCATTTTCACCCTTCTCTCTCTCTCTATCTTCCCACTTCTCTCTCTCACCTTTATTTTACTTCTCTAATAAAGATTGAAGAAATAAAATAAAGGCCTACTGAGAAAGGGAAAAGGAGAGAAAGAAAGAGAAAAAGCAAAAAAAAAAGAAAAGAAAAGGTCATAACTCTAATAGCGGAGATAATATTTTTTGTCCTTCCAAGGAGCAGCAAGTTATCCTTCTTCTTTCGCTTATCTTTCTTTTTCTTTTTTTCTCATTTCTCTGCTTTGCATTATTTTTTTTTTTCTTTTTCTTTCTCATCCTTCTCTTTCCATTTTTCTTTTCTTTTCTCTCCATACAGTCATTTTTTTTTCCCCCTTCCTTCCTTTTCCTTATTTCTCTCTCAAAGAAAGGGGGGTAATAACAACAGACATGTGTGCCAACACAGTATATTTATATAGTGAAAGCCTCACATTTGAAGAATAAAGAAAACAAAATGAGAAACCGGGGAAGATAAGAAGAAAACAAAATAATTAAAAATAAAAAGAAGCAAGAAAACGAATAAAAAAAAAAGAGAAAAAAGAAAATATACATACATACATACCTTTATATATATATATGTATATATTTTCTTTTTTTTTTTCTTCTTAAGTAATGCCTATTGCTGCCGGTACCTAAATAATCATAATAATAGTAAAAGACAGAGATATTACCCCCTTTTTTCTTTTCATACACCCTACACTTTTCTTTGATAATTTTCTCTTTTTTTTTGTTTTCATTTTTTTCTGTTCCTACTGCGTGGTCTCTCATATATATATATATTCCTCTTCACTACACATATGTTCAACCACTATATCAACACTACACTGCCACCAACAATTTCATTCCCCTCTCTCTTCTTTCTTTTTTTATTTTATTTTTGTTTTGTTTTTCTTTTTTTTTTCTGTTCGTTTTGTTTTTGTAGAATTCTCTGTTTGGCGTTCCACTACGAAAAATAGCCGTAAACCTCATTTCCTATCATACAAACAAACA
>NW_021640127.1:0-1501 GCF_002087225.1 Trypanosoma theileri
GAATTATATGAATAAACAGATAGTAATAATAATAACAATAATAATAAAAATAATAAAAACAATAATAATAATAGTATTGGTAGTAACAATAGTAATGACAGACAATGATTAAAGATCGTTTTCCGCCACATTTCCCCCCTTTGTTTTTCCTATCTCAGCCTCATTGTTATGAGCATAACCCGTTGTCTTCTGCAGAAGACCCCATGACATCTATCAATGAACACGTAAGGACTCTACTGGACGATTCCCAAGTTCCCAAATGAACCCATAAAAGAAAAGAGGTCAACACAACACACTTGAATATGCATGTGTAAAAGTAAAAAAAATAAAAAACCTACACATTAAAACAAATAAAAAAAATGAAATAAAAAAGAAACAAAAATAAACATTTCACATAATATAGATGTTGTTCTTTTTTTTCTCTTCGCGTCACATGTGGGAAATAAAAAACACACTACGACCAACACTAAGAATACTGTGACCAGTAACAGTATCCAAAACGGTGATACAAAACACATGGGCGATAAGCTAGCATAGCGAATAATCTAAGCCCTGCTCTCCCCACTTAATAAATAAGATAAATAGAAGAAACAAAGAGTGATATAATAATTATGTGTAAGAACCCTACATTCCCCCTGAAATACATATATGCATCCCAGTATTTTCCATCTATAGGTGTTCTCGGAGTAAGGCCAGAACTGCCGAAATGGAAGTGCTGAGAAGCCCTTTTAACCCGCTCCCCGCTCGGGGTGGTGAGGGTGGGATTTCCAGAAACTAACATTTGGCAGACTGTGAAGAAGAAAGATAATAACAAGATTTTCAACATAACGTACTTTACCCCAATCAGCTGGTAATTGGCGCAAGACCAGATCATTCCTTTCGCAAGTTGTCAGCGAAAAAAAAAAACAAAAAAAAACTCAAACAGGAAAAACCCCGTATGTTCACTAACAAACAAAACATAACCAAATGGCACAAGAGACTATAACCCAAATATGCCAGAAAATAGAACATTCTTTGAAGAAAAAAGACAAAATAAGGCATTAAAAGACAAAAAACAAACAAAAAAAATGGGAAAATCCACTTAACCCGCTCTTTGCTAACAAAAACACGGTAGTGACTCCCCATGAAGCTCTTACTCTAATCAGCACACTCTCCACGGCATAACAAGAATTAGAGATAGCATACGATCACAGAAAAAAAAAAAACCAGAACAATCAGACACATAAACAAAGAAATCAAAAAAAAAAAAAAAACAGAAATATCATAATAAAATCAACGGTACAACAATTAAGATCGAAAAAGAGGAAACAAAAACAAAAATAACGCCCATCTTTCATATTAAGAACAAGGTCTGATGGTTTTAACGCTAGCAATACCTTAAAATAATCTCAAATATATACACGAACTGTGAAAGACAATGAAAAGAAAAATAAATTTAAATTTCATCAACACTACAAAACATCAACATAAAAAATTCCCAAAACCCAAACACCCACAAAGT
>NW_021640128.1:0-1482 GCF_002087225.1 Trypanosoma theileri
ACACTTCAGAGTACTTTGGACATTTGACCTTACCACTCACATAGTCGAAGGCAGCTGCCATATTCGGCTTAAAGGTTTGATCCTCCTCATCACACTTATGCCACTCATCTTTATCATCAAACCGCACTTCGACAAATCCTGTGTCACACCTCACCTCTCCACAGACACCATACGAAGTCGAATTCTCATCATTATTGCGTCTCACAAGATCGTCAGTATCCAAACACCATGAATCTGGTCGCCCAACTCCATAACCTGGGGTCAATTCTTTACTTGTACATAAAGCAAACTCATTTTGAGTAACGAAGTTGATATCACCATTGTTCGATTCACGCTCAGAACACGTACCCATACCCATACGGTTGGAGGCACATAAACTCTTACCCTCATATTTGCAGAACATATTGGGGTACTTTTTTTCAAGTTCTTCCTTGTAAGTCCCTTTAATCAATTCACAACCCGCGCCGCGACCCCAACTCATGTTTTCTGCCATTTCAAATTTTCCTTTATAAAAACCCATATCTTCAAATGCTGCAATCGTCAGTGCAGTGTAGTACCCAATATTCTCGTACACCACACTAAATTTAGTGATACTCATCAATTCATCCTTGGCGTACCGCTGCGTCCAGTGTGTACAATTTGGTCCATTATTATCAATACCATTGGTAACTTGCAACTCTACACCTTCCATGGTGTCACAGTCATAATGTTCCTTCGCCTTCATCAGTGTTTTATTAGATTTCACCACTATGCGATCTTCGCCTCGAATGTCGCGGACAGTAATCATCCCACGCTCATTCATTCTCTCGTAGTCAAATCCAAGAGCATGGCCAAGTTCATGTGCAAGAAGGCGAACGATACCCTTTCCAAACGCAATGTTCTTTGGGTTGACACGCATGGCACCAATGATTGGACGGTTATTATCATTGGCATCAACAGCACAAGTAAGAGCCCAGGAACGAGGTGCATTATTTCCACGGGAACCAGTAGCCACATACAACATAAAATTAGTCTCTGGGAGTTTCTCTTCGTCGACCTTGAGCTTGCCGTCATCTTTCTTGGGAATTGTAAAGTGAGAACAAAAATTCGTATTTTCAAATGGTATTACATTCCAGGGTGTTTTCATTGGCTTAACGAGGAGACGATCGGTGTGTAATTTGATGGCCTCAGGGAGAATCTTTTCGATGAGTTCCTTCTTCTTTTCGTCATTCAAAACATCTTCATCTTTACACTGCTCTTCATTCCCACTCCAAAAACTCTTTGCTTTTTGGTTTTGGTCTTTACAGTACTTTTTTTCGTCATCAAGATCTTTGTGTGATACATTGATGCGCAGTGACTCCCAACCCTTATTCTCATCCTCTTTCCCAGTCACCCCAGCCGTCAATTCCGCCACAGTGTACGTCTGCCAGGCGCCCTGTCCCCTCTTCGGTACTTCTCTCACCACAGCGACCGGGGGACTGCTCATCTCAGCAACGCGGTCAT
>NW_021640129.1:0-1405 GCF_002087225.1 Trypanosoma theileri
ATATATATATATATATATATATTGATAGATATATCTCCAGATATGTATATATATAGATAGAAAGATAAACAAAGAGAGAGAGAGAGAGAGAGAGAGAGAGAGAGAGAGAGAAAGAAAGAGATAGTGGCAATGATTATTAACAAGAAATAAAGGAAAGAAAGAAAGAATTAAAACAGAAGCAAAGAATTATATATATATATATATATATCTTATTCCATCTAATCCTTTCACATCTATCCCTCAGGACACTGGGTTGGCTGTCGTTCCACAGGTAGCCACAACCAACACAGACAAACACATCCTTAACGAGAAAGAATATAAGTGAAAAAATAAAATAAAATATCTCACAATTTCTCGGACAAACAGCAAAGAAAAACAAACAAAAAAAAACACGAAAAACAAAAACATAAACAAAAAAAAAAAAAAACAGAAATTCATTCCGATAGAGAATACAACAAAGGACTCTTCTGAAAGAATGCCTAATCCTTCTTACCCACTCCCATCCCGGGAATTCCCCTCTCATTAGAGAAATTCACTTCAAAAAACAGCTCACATCACTCTCCATATTGATAAGAACTAACATAGTTAAGGATATGGCTATTCATTAGCCGTAGAAGTCGTAACACCAATAAAAGAGTAACATCAGCAAAAAAAAGACATTATTAAAGAAAAAAACAAATTAGTTTCTGTCAATTACTCGCTCCCCACTATTACCCTACACACCCAGGACATCCACACACACACACACACACACACACACACACACACAGTTCAATCGAACCATTATTAACCACGTCCCTTTGGATCGGAGGTAATATATGAGATAAACAGTCATACACAGAAGAGAGTCGTATACTAAACAAAGCAATACAGTGAACATTACCACAAGGAACAAACAACATCAGAATTCCTATATATATATATATATATATATACACGTTTGTATACATTGTGGTGATCATTCAAAGGAAAATATATACACCAATGTTACACACCGGAATGTCAACAGTATGGCTTAGAAGATAACTGATATCACAGACCCAGTAGTAGTCCTAGTAGTAATAGCAGTAGGAATAAAGATCATAGGTAACACAGAGAAAGAAAGAGAGAGAAAGAGAAGGAAAAAGGGGTCATGGTGCGATACATCACACATTTCATCTGACAGCCTCACTAAGAGGAAGTCGCACGTACCTTACATACCCAACCAAGAAGAACTGGGGTGATACCATAGCCATTGATGATTGACCAAATAAGGTAGAAACACGTCCAAAGAAAAGGAAGGGGGTATTATATGCAAAACACACACAAACACACGCAGAGATACATTGTTGCAGAGAAAAAAAACGTAACGCCCACCAAGTCAGACCAAGATCAGTTGAATAAAGAGCGGTTTCTCAAAAAACAA
>NW_021640130.1:0-1401 GCF_002087225.1 Trypanosoma theileri
CACATACCAAGAGAAGCCACACACGCCCACAGACACATACAGAATACTCCTGTTAACATTATCCAGACCAATCACCCGCAAACAATTCCTCTTCTCCCTCACTTGACTCACATCCACAGGAGAAGAAAAAAAAACAACTAATGACCTCTGGTTAATCTGGTTAACTGCGTCTCGTGCGAGACCGGTATATCAAAAACTCATGAAGATCCACCGTCCCATTTCCATTTGTGTCAATGAAAGTGAAGAGCTGTCTTCCCGCATCAATATTCCCCACCTCTCCCAGGTTCAATGCTAGTCGTGCAAATTCCCCCATGCTTAGCAGACCATCCTGGTTCTTGTCGTACATGCGAAACTGCATCATGACAGTGTTGTACTCGGCCTGTGAGAGTCCGTAAAGAGCCTTCGGATCCGGTCGATTGTGACGCAACCAAGTAAGAAACTCATTCAGAGACAACGTTCCACTCCCATCAGCATCCATGTCACGAAATATACGATCAATATCCGCGTCAGATCGGGCAAAATTAAGCCATCGTGCGAGACGCCCAACCTCTCTGCGGTCCAAACCACCACTTTCATCATCATCAAAAGAGAGAAACAACGCCATGATCTGATCGTACTCCCCCTGCGTCAATCCGTATTCAATCCAGGGAGTCGCACTCGTTGGCTGCACCAATGGATATCTCGAGCCCGGCACAGAGGAGAGCGGTGCGGTGGGTTTATTGGTCCCGCTACCACACACATGGGAGTTCCCCTGTTCACGTGTGCCAGTCCAGCCGCACGTAACGCACTTTACGGGCACTGCAAGTGAAATATTCACTAAAGTTCGGTTTGGTCTAGTCATGTTGGTCACAGACCCGCGGCACAATGGGCATGTTTTTACGTCCTTCACGCACGCCCGGCAGAAAATATGTCCACACGGCACCATTTCTATTGGGTCCTTCCAAGAGTCGCAGCAGATGGCGCAGAGCAGTTCCTCGCTGCAGTCAGTGACCATGATATCTGGAGGCATCTGTGCTTCTAACAAGAGAGTCGACTCCCCTTCACTAGCACAAAAGCTACCGCCCAACCTCTTCCACTTGCAAAGACACCATCGAAAAGAAAAAGGGAGAAAAAAGAAAGAAAAACAACATCATCAACTGTTGTGGGACAGGGTGAATAACTTGCAGTTCGTCAGTCTGACACGCACACTCCCATTCCTATTCCCCATCACCGGTTTACCTTGTTTGACTTCACTCTCTGTTTTATTTCATTGGGGTGGTTCCTAATGCCGTTCACATTCATTCTCTTCAGAAAATGGTCTCAACTTGTGCAAAACTGTGCATACACATACACTCACTTGTTCTTTCTTTGCCTCTTCCTCTTTTTTGCCACAGAAACCCTGGGCTTATTTGATGCTGCTGC
>NW_021640131.1:0-1347 GCF_002087225.1 Trypanosoma theileri
GCATTTATTATACCCTACTTGGAGCGAACTACGTGAGTCGCTTTTTTGCCTTTTTTTGCTTCGTTAGTCGTTTTCTAAATATACCTATATCGGTACATTTGCAGGTGTGGAGTGCAAAACCGCTTTTCTTTTATGTCTGTATTTAATAAATTATTTGTGCTCGCTCATTGATATCCAATTGCATACATTTGTTTTTATGATACCCCGATGTCTCCTCGGCGGAAGTGGTGGAACACAGTATTCCTTACCTTCCGTTTAACGTCTTGAAATTCCAATTGAGCCCAGCACTTTTCGTGCATAGAGGGTGTGTGTGTGTCATCTTTTTCTTTTTATCTCACTTTGGTTGCTTATATTCTATAGAAAGATACTCTTTGCCAAGTGACAAGTAAGGTTTTTCTCTCTTTTTACGAACCCCAACAGTAAGATGAAGGAGAGTGTTTTCCTCTGTCTCTTTGCATTGGTGACACTGCTTGTTTCGCACCATGTTTACGCACAGTCATCAAAGTCGGAGCACATAATCACTTTCAACGGCACTGGTTGGGACTCTGTGGTTAAGGATAAATCTGCTGAACTTCGAGAAGCCCTCATCGCCGATATTGGTCTTCAGCTGAATCGAAGGTATGCCTTTAATACAACTATAACTTTTGATTCGCTGTCAACCTCTGGTAACCTGCAGGTTGAACTCTCTGTCAATCAGACAGTGCTGCCAACTGTAGCTGAACCGTGGCTGCAGCATATATGGACCCCGGAAGAGGTGAGCTCATTAATTGAGCAGAGTAAGTTCGCCACCACGCTGGCAATGTATCCTGGACCAGATGTCTCTTCCTTCGTAAGTGTTCGAATTCCTGGAGAAGGTGAAGAACTAAGCGAGTGTACCGGCGTTTGCAAAGGTATGGTCTCCATGGGAATAATCATTGTTGGTCTGATGATGGTTGTTTTCTTGGTAACTCTTTCATATGTGTGTTGCTGCAACAGACGCCGGGACAAACAGTCACCTAGGGAGCCACATCGGGATTCTATTGATTGGAAAAGGTGATTTTTGATGTCTTTTTTTTTTATATTATTATGCACTTATGTTTCTATTCTTCCATATCATTGGACTTTTTCTTCTATATAATTTGACAGTTTTTTTATGTATGTCATATAAGTTTCTTTTTGATCTTTTCTTTGGGTTTGCGGAAATACAACAGTCATTACTTCCAGTAAAGGAAGTAAGAGCAAAAAAAAAAAATTGTTCTTTTTTGTGGGGATTTTTCTGATTTTTTTTCAAGTGTATATTCCTTTTTATATTGCTCTGTTTGTAACGATAAGAATGTACTGCTCCACTGTGTAAGCTATGCACTTTTT
>NW_021639870.1:0-26919 GCF_002087225.1 Trypanosoma theileri
ATATATATATATATATATATATATATATATCCTTTAAACCGTCGTGATTGTTTTTTTTTTTTCTTTTATTGGTTCTCTTATTGGTCTCGTATTCAACACTGTATATCTTCACTTTTACTTTTTCTTCTGAGCGCTGTTTTCGTTTTCTTCTTGATCTTCTTGATTTGTCTGGTTTCTCACTTACTTCCTCTCCTTATCTGCAGAATCATCCTTCCGCTGATGTAGAATAAAGTAAATGTATCCAAACACACACACACACAAAAAAAAAAACCAGAGAACCACATCACAATGCTCACAACAACATACAACATCAAAAAAACAAAAAAAAAACAAAAAAAACAACGAAAAAGTAAAGAAAAAAAAAGAAAAAAAAAGTAATTTCATATCATCTTTTATCATTTTCCCTTTTTTTTTTTTTTATTCCTCTCTTACTCTCCTTTGCTCTCTCCATCTATCTCTCTTTCTTTCTCTCTCTCTCTTACCACTGCACATCACTGAAGGATCCGTTGCCTGGTTGGAACACTTCCTCCAATTCCTCCTCCGTTACAATCTTCGTTGTGCGCTTCGTCACCGGCTTAGTCACATGCGACATCTTCAAAAAGATGATTTCGCCTTGATTGAGTTCCACCTCCACAACACCATCGACTTCTGTGGTGAGATAGCGAACTGCCTCTAGTGCTGATTGAGTATGGCGCTCCATCAGAGATTGAGCGGCCAGTTGAGAGGCAATGTGGCTAGAGTAGAGACGGAACATATCAGCCGCATTGCGATCAAAGCAAACATCATATAAGAAGCGAAGGGCCTTTGAGAGTAAAGCCATACCAGGGGCTTCATACATATTACCATCACGTGTACGAACCATTCCAACACCATTTCGACCAGCAATTTCATTTGCCATTTGAAGGGCTTGCAGTGGAGTAACTTCTGTACCATTAATATTCACACAACGGGCCGCACGGAAGGTAAGAGAACAGAATTCAGGGGATTGCGGGCATTCACGAATTGGACGAACAATTTGTGGAGCTGGAAGATTACGTACATCCTGCACTTGATAAGTAACACCACATATACTGCTGTGTTCCACAACTTGTGTGTTGGTAGCCTTTACACCATACTTACGTAAAAAGGCAATCTTATCAGCAGGATTAGGGAAATCACAAAGCAGACGTGGATCGCGCCATGGGTTATAAACACCCATTTGTGGATAAAATGTACGTACATAACGTTCAAAGTTAAGTTCCTTCTTTCCACGTGATGAACTTTGTGCTACCACAGTCATATGTCGATCCCGCATAGCCTTAAGAAGATGAATACCCATCACATGTTGACTTAAACCGGGAAGATGCCAATTATTGGTTTCATCTCCTACCATAGCCATTACCATATCAAATGAAAGTTCTGCTAATTGGCAACGCAAATCCACAACTTCAACTGGTACTCCCATTCCTCGGAATTGTTCTGCAACAGCCTCACTGGAAGCATGAATACCACCAAGACAAGCGTGGAAACATGTAAGCGCAATTTTTTCCTCACGTAGTCGAATCGCCAATACTTTACTGTCATTTCTGCTAGTAATACAGAGACCCACCTTATGACGACGCAGCATGGCACAGTTATCATTTTCAATCTTATGATAGACACGTGGGACATAATTACGGAAAGGTTCAATTTCAATAGCATGAAGTGGAATATGTAGAGTTTCACAGAACATTTTTACCACATTTGGTTCTGTAAGAAGAGAAATATTATAATCCACTGCAAGTCTACGTACCCAATAGTCTGGTGGAGCCGTTTCACGTGTACAACGACGAAGAACAAAATCATTACGTTTATCACGTAATTGAATAACAAGATCAAATAATTCCTTTGTAGCAACGGCAGCATCATATGTTGGGTTACTGTCTTCGTGTCGTTGAGTTAATACAGTGTGTTTAATACCATACTCTGAAAGTACAGCTGATGTTTGGGTAGAAGTAAATAATGGGAAACGTTGGGCAATACGAGCAAAATATGGACAAAGTTCTTCTGCCATAGAATCCACATCACAACTGATAAATACACCACGTTCTGGGTAACGGAAGTTTTGACAGAGTAAAGCTTTCAGGAAAACTTCATTTCTATCTCGGCCAAATACACCAATCTCACCTGTGGAAGACATTTCTACTCCTAAAATTGGATCTGCACCCGCTAAGCGATTAAATGAAAACATAGAAGCCTTACATCCAATATGTGTCATCTTTGCACGTTTAATAGGAACAAGATCGGATTCTCGCTGAGAGAGAAATGCGGATACCATAACAGCAGGGAATGAAATACCAAGAGTCTTTGAAACAAATGGAACAGAACGTGAACTACGAATATTAGCTTCAATAACACGTAATTGTTTATCTTTTGTAAGTAAAAATTGTACATTCATAGGACCCACTACATCCAATTCTTCTGCAATTCGTGTTGCGGCATCATAAATATGTTTCATCGTATCTTTATCTGTATATTGAGGAGGTAAAAACATTGTAGCATCACCAGAGTGAACACCAGCATTTTCCACATGTTCACAAATAGCATAACAAAGAACTCTTCCATGATGAGCCACAATATCAACATCATATTCCATCGCACCTTCATAGTATTTACTTACCACAACTGGATGTTCACCAGAAACAAGTGAAGCTTCTGTTAAGTAACGATCAATATCTGCTGCACTTCCAATAACAGCCATAGCAGATCCACTTAAAACGTAACTTGGACGAACAAGTGTTGGGAAACCCACACGTTCACAGAAATCATGAACTTGCTCTACACTGGTAGAGAGAATCCACTCTGGTTGAGGTACACCAAGATCATCACACATTTTAGAAAACTTATTACGATCTTCTGCCTTATCCACATTCACTGGATCTGTACCAAGAATAGGAAGTCCATGTTGTTTGAGTCGAAGAGCCATATTTTGTACAATTTGTCCACCAAGAGAAATCACAACACCACGAATACGTTCCTTAAGTAAAATATCCAAAACACTTTCCTCAGAAACCTCTTCAAAGTAGAGACGATCACATTCATCATAATCGGTAGAAACAGTTTCAGGATTATAATTAATAAGAATAACTTTATTTCCAAGACGACGTAATTCACGGGCAACGAGAACACCTCCATAGTCAAACTCTACACTGTTACCAATACGGTAAACACCACATCCAAGTACAGCATACATACGCTCTGAGAAATCCACATCATCATTTTGAGCATTATAGCTGGTATATAAATAACAGCATTGAGCAGCAGGATATTCACCAGCCACTGTATCAATTTGTTTAACTTTAGGAGAAATATTTAATTCCATACGTCGAGCACGTACAGCATCTGCGGTACAATCCATATATTTACCAATTTGAATATCACTAAATCCATGAGCCTTCATGTTCAGTAAGAAATCATGTGGCATTGTACTTATTTGTCCTTTATATAATTTTACCATATTATCCTGTAAAATAATAAGTTTTTGTAATTTCTTAAGGAAGAAGGTATTAATTTTTGTCAAGGCATGAATTTCTTCTACAGAAACACCTTCATGGAAAGCACGACAAATAGCAAAAATACGATCTGGTGTAGGAACCTTCACATAATGCATATAATCCCATGATTTTTTAGATTCCAAACGTACAGGAACATCAAATCCAGTATGAGATGGATCCACCATTCGCAATGCCTTTTGTAAAGATTCTTCAAATGTACGTCCAATAGCCATCACTTCACCAACACTACGCATCATGGAGCCAATTTCATCACTTACCATATTAAATTTATTAAGATCCCATCTTGGAGCCTTTACAACAATGTAATCAAGACTAGGTTCAAAACATGCCATGGTAGTCTTAGTAACACCATTCGCAATTTCAAAAAGACCTTTACCAAGAGCAATCTTAGCTGCAACGTGGGCAAGTGGATATCCAGTGGCTTTAGATGCCAATGCAGAAGAACGAGATAAACGGGCATTTACTTCAATAACAACATAACGATGTGAATAAGGATCAAGACCGTATTGAATATTACATTCACCAATAATACCAAGATGACGAATAATCTTAATAGATGCACTACGAAGCATATGATATTCATCATTTGTTAATGTTTGGGATGGAGCCACAACAATAGAATCTCCTGTATGAATACCCATAGGATCAAAATTTTCCATATTACATACCGTAATACAATTATCATAAATATCTCGTACAACTTCATATTCAATTTCTTTCCATCCAGCCACACTTTCTTCTAATAAAACTTGTGGTGAAGCCGCAAGAGCAATTTCCACCTTATGCTTTAACTCCTCTTCATTATTTACAATACCACTACCTTGACCACCCAGACAATAGGCCGCACGTACCATCATGGGATATCCAATAGTAGTAGAGATCTTTACTGCTTCCTCTACAGAAGTAACAGCTGCGGATTTCGCCACTTGTTCATTAATTTGTAATAAAGCATTACGGAAAAGTTCTCTGTCTTCTGTAACGGCAATTGTAGAAATAGGAGTACCAAGTACTTGAACATTATATTTTTTTAATACGCCAAGACGTTCGAGTTCTAAACCACAATTTAATGCGGTTTGACCTCCCCATCCAAGTAAAATACCATCTGGTCGTTCCTTTTCAATCACACGTTCCACTGCATCTGGTGTGATAGGAACAAAGTAAAGATGATCTGCCATCTCATCATCTGTTTGCACAGTAGCAATATTTGGATTTACAAGTACTGTTTCTATTCCTTCTTCACGTAATGCCTTTAGACATTGAGAACCACTATAATCAAATTCACCGGCTTGTGCAATTACAATACCACCTGCTCCAAGTACGAGTACTTTACGAGGTTTATGTTTAGCCGCCAATTTAACTTTAGATAGTTTTACACGTTCAATAAATTCACCAAAAAGGTATTCTGTATCTTGAGGTCCACAACGTCCTTCAGGGTGAAACTGTACGGCACAGAAAGGTTTCGTTTTATGCCATAAACCTTCATTACTATCATCATTTGGATTATAAAAATATTCACACCATTCATCTTGAGGCATAGATTTAAAATCAACAGCGAAACCGTGATTTTGTGTTGTAATTACCACTTTTCCATCAATTCGGCATGTACACGGTTGATTTTGTCCACGATGGCCGTATTTCATTTTATATGTACTTCCTCCAGCTGCAAGTGCTAACATTTGATTACCCATACAAATACCAAAAATAGGTTTATCCTGTGTAAGAGCCCATCGAACATTTTCAATCGTCTTTGTACACATCTGTGGATTACCAGGACCATTTGAAATAAAGAGACCATCATATGTTTCCTTTGTGATATCCCAATCATGTGGAATCACCACAAGTGTGACATCATATCTTAATAAACACCTTAATGTATTTAATTTTACTCCCATATCAATTACAAGGATAATAAGTGTACCATGTCCATATGTGCGGCGAGTTGTTGTGCTAACTTCTGCTACCAAATTACGTGTATTGGGATCTACAAAAGGAACATCTGCGCCTCCAATCACAATCTTTCCAAGCGCTGTTCCCATTTCACGAAGTTTTAACACAATACTGCGTGTATCCACCATCATTAAACCTGGAATCTTATTTCGCTGCAACCATTGTCCAAGTGTCTCGTAGAGTTGCCAATGCGAAGGATCTTCACAGTACTCTGAAACCACCACGGCACTGACGTGAATTTTACCATTCATGCTTTCAAAAAACTTTGTCATTCCAAAGTGATCCACCTCAAGAGGAGGAATACCGTAATTTCCAATCATGGGAGATGTTAACACGAGAATTTGTCCCTGATACGATGGATCTGTAAGACTCTCTGGGTATCCAACCATACCTGTGGCAAATACCACTTCACCCGCCACACTCTCATCATAGCCAAAGGAGAAGCCCTGAAAACGCTCGCCGCCATGCAGAATCAACTCAGCCTTTGTTCGTTTTTCCATAATTAAAATAAATGTTTTCCTGTTTTTTCTTTCGTATTCTTCTTCTTGTTGATGTTGTTGATGTTCTTGTTCTTCTTCTTACTAGTGTTAACAGTAATAATAATAATAATAATAATACTTAATAGTAGTAGTGCTTTCAACGGTACTAGTAGTAATAACAGGAGCCAAAATAATATTTATTATAATTACTATTTAGAAGGCAATACTAGAAAATTCACAGAGCCAAACGTGATGCCGATTGAAATTTGCTCAAGTGAAATCCGATGTTTTCTCTATGTGAGTACGGCCCTTTAAATACGAATGATTCTTGTCGGTGCTGTTATTCTTCTTCTTATTCTTCCTCTTCTTGTTTTTGTTGTTGTTGTTGTTGTTGTTGTTGTTTTTGCTTTTGTTTTTAGTTCGCTGAAATAGTAAAAACGATGCTAAAAACAAAGAAAAAAAAAAGAACACAAGATAGTCTGTCTTTTGTTAATATTTTTTTTCCGGTTCCTTTTTTTTTAATTTACTGAGTTTCCCTTCTTTCCTTTTCTTTTTTTTACTTTACTTTCGTATATATACTTGTTTTGTTTTTTTTTCTCTTTATTTGTATTTCAGAGTTAAGAAATTGGCGCTTAATTTTTTTTTTCTTTTTACTTCCTCCTAATTTACTTTTTTTTCTTTTATTCGTTTGTTTACACGTGGGCGAGTGTGTGTGTGCGTGTGTGTGAGTGTGAGTATGTGTGCTAATTGGAAACCGCAAACTGTCTTTTTTTTTTTTTTTTTGTTAAAAGATCACAATCAAAAGAGAGAAAAACAAACAAAAAAGAGAGAAGAGGCATACACCAGTCAAACAAACCGATATATCTATAAACAACTGTATATATATCTAATATATATATATATATATATATATATATACTTCTATATAGATGTTGTAAAGGTTGAATGTTTATTCTATCTCATTCCCAGCCCCGTGCTAATGCAGAGTAATAGAGAATTTCTTTTTTTTCTGGGAAATTCATCTAAACAAAAAAAAAAAAAAAACAGAGGGGCCAACAGGAAGAAGAAAAGCAAAAATAACCAAAAAAAAAAAAAAAAACTTCAAGTCAATAATTTGTTTCTTTCCTTTTTTGTGTTCATCTGTTTTTTTTTTTTTTCCATTTCCTTCGCAACACTGCATATATATATATCGTTGTTTTTTCTTATTTTTTTTTCTCTGTATTATTTGTTCCTCCGTGTTATTCTTCATCTCCACATCACATCACTTTAGTTCCCATTAAAAACAACACACGAGTGTTTGTGTGTAATCGTAAAAAGAGAAATGAAGAGGAGAAAACACACACACACACGTGAGGTCCATTACGGGAAGGTACCGCATCAATCGTTTCATGTCATCTCTGTAAATGATGTTCACTTGTTTATATCATCATAGAAAGAATGATAATTAATACAATAATAATAATAATAATAATAATAATAATAATAATAATAAAGTAATAGTAACGTCCAAATATTTTTTTTTCTTTTCGTACGTTCACTCGTGTTTTTTCCCCTTTTGACCGTTTTTTTTTTTTCTTTTTCTTTTTTTTTCTTTCTTTTTTCCTTTGATTTCATTGATCTTTGTTTGTTTGTTTGATTGTAAACGTCTCTCTTATTTACTCACTTTATTCTTGTGTGGACCACTGTGTAAAAAAGAAGAGAGAAAACACACGTATTTGCCCACACCCACAACTTTCACTAAACACTACTAAAAATAACACTCATAAGAGTGGTAACAACAACAATTACCCCAATTTGTTATTCATAGTAGTCAGGTATGCATAGGGAAAAGAGTAATAGAGATTTAGTATAGAGCAATACTAATAATATTAATAATAATAGTAATAATAATAATAATAATAATAATAATAATAATAATAATAATAATAATAGAAATAATAAAAATAAAAACACAGATATCAATTAAAGACTTTTTAATAACGGGTTGCATGTCATTTTTAGAGATCCCAACAAGAAGAGTAAACAAGAGTCAGTACATGAATGCAAGTCATATTATACACAGACTTGCAGGGGGGAAAAAAAAACACACAAAAAGGCACTGAAAGGCAAAAAAGAGAAAATATCAATAATAATAATAATAATAATAATAATAACAGTAAAGCAGTGATAAGCATAGAGAAACATGTACATTACACAAGTGTGTACTAAGTGCATGTACATCTAATAAAGACATATATATATATATATTTCTTGTTTACACACGGTAGTAGCGTCCAATGTAAGGACCATCATCTCTGGTCTTGTGCTGCAGCAGACAAGTCACAATCATCCCAATGAATGCGACTGCAGTGATGGCGAATCCAATCGGCAGTACTTCTTTCATGTGATCGGCGATTACTTTCCGCACAACTCCCTCACAGGTAGATGTAAACCCATTGATCTTCTCCTGATCCTCCGGACTACACACTGGACACACTCCATCCGTCGTATTCTTAATACCATTAATATTAATATTATTATTATTATTATTATTATTATTAATATTATTATTATTATTATTATTATTATTATTAATATCCTTATCCATTGCCATCCAAATGGAATCTCTTGTGGAATCATTACATACGGTCTTCCATCCCGAACACTCAAACTGCAGTTCAAACGCACACAACTCCGCACTGTGTTGAGTGGCCGCATCTTTCCATCCACGCTCCAAGTCAATATGTTGAGAGCCGAGAAGGGCGTACGTCAACGAGACCGCCAGCGCCACCGCAAACACCACCAGCAGAGAGATAAAGTATAAAATACGCAAACACACATTTCGTGTACAGAGCGCGAGAAAGCCGAGAAGTGAAAAGGCGAGAAGAGCCGCAAAGGCCACAATGTACGCCGTAAACACCGCCGTGCAGTACGGGCACAATTCCTTCAGTGTGGACTCCACTTTACTGCGTTCAATCAAACCAACGGTGAGGCCGCTCACAGCACCAGCCGTCAAGAGGACATTCACACACATCATGAGAGCACGGAAAAATAAAAGACATGAATTGTTGTTGCCATCATCTACGGCATAGTAATCATCATAATAAGAAGTGAATCCCATTTCTCACAATGAAAAGAAACACAAAAGAGAAAGAGAGAGAAAAAAAAAACTAAAAAAAAGGCTTGACTAAAAAAGAAAAAGGAAAAAAACTACTTTGTATATGATACTACGGATTTATTCTCAAAATAAACACGATACCCTTTTCGTAATAATAAATATATAATACTTTTTTTTTTCTCTTTCTTTTTCTTTTTTGATGGTCTCACCAGATATAAATATATATATATATATATATATATGATTGAGTCAAAGAAAGAACCCAAATGGGGAGAGAGAATTCTAGGTTTTTTTATTTTATTTTTTGTTGATTTCCTTATCGAAAAATCTTTACAAAAAGAAAAAAAGAAAAAGAAAAAAAACACATATTAAAAGCAATATATATATATATATATATATATATATATAAGAAGGTAATACACTAGACCACTACAACACTACATATTCGTTGGCGCCAGCATTCTCAAATAATAATAATAACAACAACACTCGTTCCGATTATCATTTGAATCCTTAATATCACTGTTAAGATTGTACACCTTCTCTTTCACTTTCTCTTTCACTCTCTCTTAAATACGTTAAAAATGACTGTAGTTGTTCTTCCATCCTTCTATCCGATACACCTGCCCCACAAGTGATACGCCAAACACGATGATGAATATCTTTTCTATTATTATTATTCTTCTTTTTACAGGCTTCTTCTACATTCTGCTCAATCATAGGACGTAATTGATGGAAGTAAAAGAGTACCTCAAAATAAAACCAATAGCGATACTCAAAATAGCGTTGGATTAATGAATCACTATTCTCATTCTTATTCTCAGTATTTTTATTACTATTATTATTTTTCATCTCTTTTACGGATTTAGCTTGTGTCTTTAGCATCTCTGTAATGTATGAAAGATCCTTCACTTCCATCCACGCACACAATGGCCCACTCCAATTATTATTATTATTATTATTATTATTATTATTATTATTATTACCAAAGGATGGTGCTTGTTGTTGTTTATACTCCTCTTGTTGCCAGAAGCGAACATAATCGCCTGGTATGGACGGTAATGGTGGAATATACACCAATCGCGGTTTAATTGTAGAAAACGAGATTGGTAGTAGTGATGTTTCTTCTGATATTTCCATTGTGTTAACATTTGGTAAAAGATTCTTTCTGCAGTACAACATACGTTCAATGCGTTTCGCACATCCCTTCTGTCTTGGATGACGGCGCGGTGTGCGGAAGAATCGCCGCAAACAGGCCGTCTCATCATCAATATCAAGAAAGAGAAAGTAATCCAACTGTTCACAAATAGATGGATATGCATATAGGAGAAACCCTTCACAGACAATATATATTATTTCATCCCCATCCACATGGTCTATTTCTCTTCTATTATCCTTCTCCGTATTATTATTATTATTATTATTATTATTATTATTATTATTATTATTATCACAGAACTCCTCCGTATTCTCAGTTCCATGGTGAGAATGATGATATAAACTTATCTCTTCATTTCCCACAAATGACTCATCCGATAGAATTTCCTGCGGCTCTGTTTCCACTAATGACTCTCCATTATTATTCTCCTTCTTACTGTCAGAACTGTTGTTGTTGTTGTTGTTGTTGTTGTTTCCCTCATTCCTCTCTGTCTGTACTTGATTATACAGAAATGGTGCAACCTCCTGCAAGTCCTGCAAACACGCAACCGCAGAATCACTTCTTCTTCTTCGTGTTGTTGTTGTTGTTTCTTTACTGTCGCTACTGTAGAGATGACGTTTCTGTAGTCTTTGCCGTATTGTTGCTAGGAGCTGTGCGTAGCGGTGGCCGGACACACACCGTGGATCCTCCCACGTCCCCAGCGCTGTGCACATCTTCTCGTTGAAGAACTCATCCACGCAAAGAGGCCGCAGCGGAGATCTCAACAACAACGCCAGCCGCTGCGCAACGACAGTCTTGCCGGACGCACTGCAGCCGCAGACGCCAACAAACACCACGCGGGGAATTCGAGACAGTGTTCTGAATGTATATATATATATATATATATATATATGTATATATGTATATGGAAAAGTGTATGAATGAGTGGCTGCAAGAAAGAAAAGAAGAAAGGAAGAATAAATGGCATGTTTTCTTTTTTCACTTTTTTTTTTTATTTTATTATCTTTGAATGTCTGTATTTACATTTCAATTTCTTTTTTTTTCTTTTCTTTTTTTTCCTTCTTCTTCTTCTTCCCGTTGTTGTTGATGTTGTAATATAGAGAGGTACATATACATAAACATGTCTATCACGGTATTTCCATATAATATCGTTTGCCTTGATTTGTATACAATGTGGCTGTCTCATGCATGAAGTAACCGACTAACTGCTGCGGTCCCTTCTCTTTTATTGTAGTTACACATACAGTATCGTTATCACTATTCTTGTTATTATCGTTATTGTGCTCTGAAGGTGTTACTGTCATTGCCATAAGATGATCACTTTCTTCGGCTTTTATAATCACTGGAAGCCTATCCGTATCACTCACAGTTTTACTAACACTATTACTATTATTATTATTATTATTATTATTGTGATTCTCATTCTTTTCATGAGGGGGAGAATTATGATGATGAGATGAATCCTGCAGAATGACTGTCATGGACGCCAACGTGATTCTATTTCGCCCATACTGCCAGGCGGAGGCATCCAACAGTGTGCGGGCCTCACAGGCTTTACTTAAAGCCGCTATGACACTTCCCACTTCTGAAAGAGTTTCTCTGTTCGTAGAGGAAATATCCACAGGAGTATTATTCACATTAGAAAGTATATCTGCTATCTTCACTGGCTTCTCCATCTCTCTTCTTCCATACATCTGTTCATCTTCTTCTTCTTTTTGGTGAATGGAATCCTCATCTATCACTTCAAACCATTCCTCTTTTACCTTTTCTTTCTCCTCTATTTCTACACATGCATCTTCGTCTCTCTCCCGTTTACACACACTCTTACCTTGTTGTGGGGAATTGTATGATAAGAAAGGCTTGGCCGCCGCCGCAGCAGCAACCTTCTCAGCGACAGAAACAACAAATACACACAGTCGTTGAATAGCATCCATATAATCTACATCTTCCACCGCATCTGTATTCTCCATATCATCTACAGTAAAGGATTCTCCCCAGGACTCATTTCGTCCTATCAGACTTGCTGCTCTTCGAACCAGGAGTGTAAGCGAACAACCACTTTCATGCATAGGAGATGCAATAACACTATTATTATTATTATTATTATTATTATTATTATTATTATTATTATTTTGTTCGGTAATATTTGTATTAACAATATCCCGTTCGATATGTGAGGCACCGCAGTGATAATCTGTCAATACCGTTATAAGTGTAGTCTGTAGAAGTAATCGCAGTTCCTCCTTCTCTTCTTCTTCTTTATCTTTTTCTTTTTCTTTTTCTTCCTTCTGTTGGGATTTGCACTCTTTCCATGCATTTACGCAAATGTTGAAGAGACGCCCGCCAAGCGACAATTCATTCGCTAAGAGTAAAGTGACAACTTCCGTTGTGCTGGACACATCGTGTACATCATCACTGTACTGAACCCAATCAAAGTAAGGAACAGTACTATCACTATTATTACCATTATTATTAATAATATTACTATTACTATTAGTACTAGTAGTAATAGTAGAGTTTACACCATTTGGAACTAATGATGTGGTGGTGCATGGAGGAAGTATGAGTTCCAACACCGCACAGAAATGTTTCTTTAAACTATCTTTAAGAGACATTTTATTCTTATTATTCTTCTTGTTGTTATCACTCTACTAATATATATTTTTCTTTCTTTTTTTTTCCTTTTTTCTTTTACTCACCTCAGGATATTGTGTTTTGGTTTTGTATGATCATTCACTCACGCAGTAATATGCATTCGCTGTTTTATTATTTTTCTTTCTTAAACAAACACACATATATACACACAGAGGTGTGTGTGTGTTTACAATACACACATAAAAATAGAGAAGGAAGAAAAGAAAAGAAAAAAGATATTTTGAATGTATATATACATATATACGTACAACAAAGAAAAGAAAAACTTAATCAATAGAAATATGAATTTAACAAAAACTGGAAGGCTAAAATAATGTTTAAAATAATCTTTCAGCATTACATGTGAAAGAGAAAAAAAAAAAACCAAACAGAAAAAAATAACCGAGAAGGTAAAACCAAAAAAATCCAATTAATAAAATACACAAAAAGAAGAGTCTGAAAAAATAATAATAATAAATAATAATAACTCTGTATAGTTTATTCACTGTCATATGTAGTCCTGTCGGAGAATAGTTCGACAAACCCAAGACGCGAAACTGTGATGATCTGAAACCTTATGTAAAGAAGATATTCTTCTTATTATTTCTGCTTCCCCTGCAGCTGTTGTTGTTGTTGTTGTTTCTTCTTCTTTTTCTTCTTCCATTATTTTATCTGGGCTGTGATCATATAGTGCTTCTAATTCCACCTTTACTTGCAGTTTTTGCATCCTCAGTGCCTCCTCATACCACACTTCAGAGACCGCAGTTCTCCTGTTCACATCATCTACTTCAAAAGCAGCCCGCCATCTCGTGAGGAGATTTGTCAACATCACAGAATCACGATGCGTAAAGCGTTGAAAAGGAATATGAGCAGCAAGACGTAAACTCATATTAGAATTAGAATTAGAATTAGAATTAGGATTAATAGTAGTAGTATTAATAGGAGGAGAATTCTCCTTCTGAAGAATGTGAGAAGAACGCAAACCAAGCCAACGAATGGCGTGTACAGCAATATATTGACCCTCCTTTGTCTGGCCTGTACCATGTTTATATTGTTGTAGAATAGAAAGACCACTTGGATTGTAATCCACAAGTGCAACTACAGGAATGTGTGGAGCGGCAGTGTGCATATTCGCCAATAGTGTTCGTGCCGCCACTGTTGGAAAACCATGAGAAGTGAGAAGTACACATGGAATACGTTTAAAGAGTTGTTCCTCCATTAACCGAAAGAATACAGCATGTTTCTCAATCACAATAATATAACGTATTTCATCAAAAAGTTCAAATCCCTCTTTAACATTATTATTATTATTATTATTATTATTATTATTATTATTATTATTATTATTATTATTATATATTCCTGCTGTATTTGTATTTCTTTCATTTATACGTTTATACATGAAATGTGGAGAGACGTGTAGTTCCTCCTGATGAATGGGTAGTGGCAATCCTTCCGAACCGTAACTCCTCAGATCCACACCGTGAAAACTCACACAACCGCCAATACACCCACGAGTCCCAGGCACAACACCAAGCCATTGTCTGGGTGTATGCAGCAATTGCACAAGTTGTTGAATAATACGATTTACACATCCCTGATCCGGCACAAGTCGTGCAAGGCGGTAATAAATATCCCGTTGAGTGCTAATAACTCCAACATGAAGATTATTGTAAAGAAGTCGAAGAACGAGTAGTTGTTGTTGAATCACACGAAGACGACTCTCCGGCAACATTACTGAAGAAGAAAAAGTTTCAGATGTATTTTTATCTTGAAGATTTACTTTCATATCACTACCACTTGTACGAGATCGCTTTGCAGGAGGTATTGATGATAATTTTTCTGTATATTTATCTTTTTGTTGTTGTTGTTGTTGTGAAGATACAATTTCATGAATAGTCATTAATACAAAAGACTCCATACGGCGAATAGCCTCCGCTCTCAAAGCATCTGGTGTATTAGCAGCCACAATATCAGGACTAATAAATGTAGTATCCACTGGAGTTGAAAGAGATCGAACAATCTTGTGTCGTGTTGGTTTCTCTCCTCCTACAGTAGAATTACCATCAATAGCAACAGCAGCAGGAGTAATAGTAATATTAGTAGTAAAGGAAGATGATGATGATGGGAAAGCAGCTTCTGTCATTAGTGTCAAATCTAAGGAAATAAATTAAGAAATAGAATATTTTTTTTTTAAAGAAAAAAGGAAAAATAAAAAAAAAAATATTCTTTACTGAAAAGAAAACAGTAATAAAGGGCTATTGACAGATATCTGCAGTGTGACATTTAAAGATGGTCATTCTTTCTTCCTTTCTTTTTTTTTTTTTGTTGTGATATTTCTTTACGTTTCTCCTTCCTTTTCTTCATATCCTTCTTCTTCATCGTTTCGCATCTCTTCTGATTAAACACACCCTTGTGTTACACAATCAACAAATAAACCACACACACACACATACAAACACACATACACACGCCCTCCTCACTACCCCTTCACCCCACTATCTATCTATCTATCTATCTATCTATCTATCTATATATATATATAGATAGATACAGAGAGAGAGAGAGAGAGATATGATATCCCCGTTTACGGTTACTCCCGCTGCCGCTTACGGGCCTCTCGCTGTCGCTGCGCCCACAACTTCGACACTGATTGTGAATAGTCCACGTGAATGCGGTGATCGTCCACGAGGGCGCGGTCCATTCGCTGCCGCGCGGTGTGGCACGCCGTCTCGCTCTCAAACTCCACAAAGGCGTATCCCAACGTGCGGCCGCTGTTCACATCCCGCGGCATATCAACAGTCCGCACAGCCCCACACTGCGCAAAACAAGAGGCGAGTCCAGCGGCAGTTGTGCGGGGATTCAATCGGCAGACAAAAAGAACATTCGCCGGTGGCCGCAGATCCGCCGCGTCGGGAACACCATCGAGAAGTCCAAGCACTAACGTCCGCGTCTCATTAAGGCGCTCCTGCTGCCAGGCATCACGCACTGCAGTAACAGATCGGCTCTTATTCACATCGCCCTCATCATCAGAGCTGAGAAAGTCACCGTGGAAGTGGGGATTGTACTCAACAGAGATAATAGTGTTATTCTCCTCCGTCTCTGGTGTACCAGAGTTTTGGGGGGAGAGTATAAAAGATGAATCTGTACAAGTAGAGGTAAGAGATTTTTGTATAAGAGATACAAGTCTTCTATTCGCAGCCTGCACTTGTTCCTTTGATGCCCAATAACGAAAACAACCAGTTTTTGTAAAAGCATACGACATGGTCTTTGCATCTCCTGTTAACTCAGCTGTAGTGCTGTGAAGATCTGTAAATACTTCAGTTCCAGGTGTTGAAAGAACGGTGGTATGTTTAATGCGTACAAGTCGTGTAGGGCGAGTGCTGGCAACACCAACAACAGAAGAAGAAGCAGCTGCTGCAGATGAAATACGTCCATGAGGTGCTGCCCGCATTTTTTCAATAACACGAATTCCTTCTCGTACTTCACCCACAACCATAAAACGATTTTCAAAGTATTCCAAGTGTCGATTACTTAGTGTTAGCACTAGTCGACTCATTCGATTGTTATTGTTACTACTATTAGATTCCCCAGTTGAAAGTTGTGGAACCTCAACTAACAATAAACCTCGTTGCCGTATTGAACCAACCGCATCTAACTGTGAATGATGTACATATTCTACGGATAACGATCCTTGTTGTTGACGCAAACGCGCCGTACGCATTCTCATACTTTCCCATTCTTTAAACATCAACTCGTCCATACTAGTACTAGTATTAGTATTAGATGTTGTTGATGTTAGTTTACATGTACCTGGTGTTTGACTAGACTCTTTACTCGCAAGTGATGAAAATGTCTCTCGTTGTAAGAGTTCAACAGGGTGTGAAAAGAGAATTATATTATCAGGAACCACTTCAGCCGCAATACATCCATTAAAGTATTTAGAACGACACAAGTTAACAACTTCTGCCGTTGCTGCAGGGCAATCAACACCGTAGAGATCAACAATGAAAGATCCAATAGAAGTCTCGATAAGAATAGCAGAAGTTATTAAAGGGCGGTGAATTTTCTTGGCAGTATTTGACATATTGAATTCACTTTCTCGTTTTTTTATTCTTGAGTTTAACTTCTTTTCCTTTACTATTACGGGTTTTTATTCACAGCCGATTAACTTTTCTTCCCCTCTTTTTGTTGTTGTTGTTAGTTTTTCGCTCGCTTAGAAAAAGTCTAGAAACAACAAAATACAATTCATCCACTACGACAGAGATTCAAAAAGAAAAGAAAGAAAAAAGAAATAATAACCACATACAAAGATTCATAAAAATTGAAAAAAATGAGAAAGGAACAGAAAGAAATGAATATGTAATGAGACAAATAAATAAATATAGAAGCTGTGCCATAACAAAAAGTGAAAAGCACAGAAATAGTCATTTCACATGTACCTTCTTACACGCACTCACTCACTCACTCACAATACACAGACAATACAAACGCAAATAAACATACTACATATTGATAAAGGATAAAGAAAAAAAAAAGGAAAAAAAATAATATCCGCATATATATATATATATATATATATATATATNATATATATATATATATATATATATATATATATATTACACACACAGACTCTCTCTCTCTCTTTTTTTTTTTTTTCTCTCTCTCTCTCTCAGACTCCCTGACTCTCTTTTTCTTATTATGAGCGTTGTATAAACGTTTCCGGGACCCATTTATTAAAACATGCCGGGCACTCACGCCGCTGTCGACACCAACTTTGAATGCAGTGATCGTGAAAAACATGACCGCACGCCCCCTTCACCGCCGGACACTCCTGCAGACTTTTATCCTTAACACGGCACTCAAGACAACAGTTTATTAAGTGTATTTTACACACCAGACACTCAAGGGATGCTATCTGCGGGTTTTCATAGGAATAGAAGAGAAAAGCCTCTTTGATGGTAACAGCAATGCGTCCACCATCCACGGTGGTATTATCACTCGCCATAGGAATGAATTATATAAACGCGAACAACGCAAGAAAACAAAACCTACTCTACACAACAATCGTGTAGCATTCAAAAAAGAAACGAAAAACAGCCAACGAAAGAAAAAACCACAAGAAAATGAAAAGAAGAGAGGTGATCTCTCAAAAATATGTTTGTTTCTATTTGTGTTGATATTGATGTGGTGGTTGATATCCTGAAGTATTCAATTGCCTCTTCGTTACTATGTTCTTTTTTTTGATTTTATTTCTCCCTTTTTCTTTCCCTTTTCCTAAGGAGTTTAAAGTAGAACAACAACACGACAGAAGAATTATGTATATATATGTGTATATATATAAATATATACGTTTATGTCTCTGTTTTAACAATAATAAGAAAGAGTGAGTCAATCTAAAATAAAGGAATAATCACGAACTCTACACGTTAAGCATACTGTTATTTTTTTCTTTTGACTTTTTAACAATTACACCTTGCTTCTTTTTTCTTCTCCCTCTTCCATAAACAAAAATTATTCACATGGCGTCAAACTTAACATCTGACTTTATTGTGTCTCATCATATTTTAGTGATTTTTTGTTTCCTTCTACATCTATATTATTATTATTATCATCAAGTGTAATCAGTTTTGGAAGAAGAAGAAGAAGAAGAAAAAAAAGAAGAAAGAAGCAAAAAAAAGACAATTACAATCCATCCATCCATCCATCCATCCATCAATCATTCCTAGTAGTCTTGTACACCTCCCACTCTCTTCCACAAATGGGACATACTGGACGTTGCCGCACCCAACGTGAGAGACAGTGGGCGTGAAAGACATGATTGCAGACACCCCACACAAGTAGACAATCACCGGCAACACCACCACTACTACTATTACTATTAATACTACTACCAACACCGCCCGCAATGTCTGATATTCCATCATTATGATTGTGTTGATGTAGATCAGCAGCAGCAGCGTAACTCCCTAAACCAGTACTTGGGCCGCCCACTGTTCTGTCCACACTGTTGCTACTTTGATTGTTTTTGCTGTTGTGATCAGCAGCAACGGCACTTCTCCCAAGATCCATTACACCACGGCACTCAATGCAGAGATCGGCAATAGTACTTTTGCAAATCGCACACGTCTCCACCCGCACATCCCACGACCACACGGCGACGGTGTCCCACTGCTTTGCGGTGATACTACACTGCGGCTCTGCGTTCTCTGTCATTGGATTATATAACTGTTATCGTAAAGGTGGGAATTGGGAAAAAAGAAAAAGTATTTGGTGTATCTGCTGAAAAGAGACACGCAGAGAGAAAGAAAGAGAGTGGGAGGGCGAACACGCAGAAATGATCAAGTCACTGCTACAGCCACCACATGCTATATAAAAACAAATATATATAAGAAAGAAGAAAGAAAGGAGAGAGAGAAGAAATAGAAGTAAAAAAAAAAAAAAAGCAACCCAAAGGGATCCAGAGAAAGACCTCAGAAAGAAAAAATGAAAACTTCAAACAGCCTCATAAAGAAGAGAATAACTATTAAAAAAGAAAAACGACAGCAACAATAATAATAATCATAACAATAACAAGCTAAGAAAGGAAAGACAAGAAAAGAAAAAAAAAAACATAATCATAGTGAAAAATAAAAGAAAAGAAAAAAGAGATGTTTGTGTGCATGTGTCAATACATACGAGTACTCACATCTTCTATGAGTCTATCACGTGCTCGAGCAGCACGGGCGCCTTCCATTTTAAGTCGCTCAACCAAAAGTGTCATCTCCCGCAATTTTCTCGACTTTTCTTCATCCTGCTGTAATAACTGTTGTACACGCCCATCACACGCTAATGCCTGTTGTTGATTAAGCCGCACCGCCTCCTGCAAATGCTGCACATTAGCCGTCAATACCTCCACTTCACGTTCACGTGTTGAGAGTCGTGTCTGTGCTGTCTTTACTCGCTCCTGAGCTTCTGTCAGCTGATGACGAAGTTCTTCACATTGTCTTTCTGCCGTTAGCGTTGCCGCATGTGCACGGTCCTTGGATGATTGCATATCCCTTGCAACACCCTCTACATGTTGTTCAAGTTCCTGCACACGTTTCCTCTCACCTGCGATATCTTCCTTCGCCTTTCGCCGCACCTGTTCACATGTCTCTTCCGCAGTAGTAAGAGCACGACGAAGTTCTTCCACCTTCCGAAGTGACTGATCCTGCTCTTGTCGAACATTTTGAAGTTCCGTAGTGTAACCCTTACACTTTTCTCGTAAAAGACGTAATTCTTCTTTTGTACGGTTGTATTCCATATCTAATTGCTGATATTGCTGCTCCTGATCACGTATTTTCTGTTGCAGCATCTGTGTCTCACGTTGCACAGCAGCCATCCGATCAGACTCCTCACGTCTTAAACTGTTGGATAATTGTTCATACCGCAGCATTGCATCATCTCGTTGCATTTGCATTGCCGACACCTCACCGTAAAGTCGTTTCACTTCCACTTCAAGTGCCTGCCGCGTCTGGGCCTCTAATAATTCTGTTGTGGAACGCAAATGTGAGTTATTCTTACTGCAGTGTGGACTGGAAGCATCAACGCGTGCGAGTTGTGCACGTAGTTTAAGTACCTCAGCCTCTTGTGTGGCTGCCTGTTGACGTAGTGTTTCCATAGCCACGCGGTGTCGCTCCTCCACTGCCTTCATGTGTATGGCGTGATTCTCAGAAGCGAGACGTAATGCTTGAACCATGCGCAGCCGCAACCGCTCCAACTCCTGCAATTTATCCGCATTCTCTTTGCTAAGTAATTGTAACTGTACACGTTGAACTTCACCCGCTTGCTGTGTCGCCTCTGCCGCACTTGCGGTACTTTTAAGACGTCGTGATGCCTGCAATGCTGCCTCCTGCAGTGCGGCGTTATCTTCTTGTATGTGTGTAGTTTCATGCTGCAGTTCAGCGAGTTGTTGTTGTAGACGCTCCACATCACGCCGTAGTGTGGCTTCCGCATCAAGACTGCGGGATAATTCGTGTTGAATTCGTGTTGAAGACCGCTGCGCCTCGTGTAGTTGTTCGTTAAGTTGTTCTTCTCGTTGCTGTTGCACACTGTGAGCTTCCTGCAATCGTACCTCCATCTCCTGTTGTGCGGCTCGTGCGTCCTGCAGCTCCACTCCTGCGGCTTCAAGTTGTGTCTTTAGTCGATTTGTTTCGATCACCAGTCGCTCGTTTTCTTCTTGTTTCTCAAGAATAGCGGCATCATAACACTGCAAGAGGGGAATGGCAATATCAGGATTCTGCATTCGTCCTCGCATGGCCTCTACTTCACTCCGTGGAAGACGTAAAAGCTCCTGAATTTGACTCTGCAGCCGCATGTTCCATTCTTCACTTACTTGCAGGCGTTTCTGCAGCCCCTCCACATCTTCTGTTTGTGACATTTGTGTCCAATAAAAGAGGAGAGAAGGAGCCTTTTTCTATCTATAGTGTTTTGTATGGTTCTTCTTGTTCTTGGTATTTTTTTTTTTTTTCTCGGTCTCTTCGGTTCTATCGGTATATCTATATATATATATAATATTATTTAAGAGTGGGAAAACTCCTTTTGAACCCTTTTCAGGTATTCACTGCTTTGTAAAAAAAAAGAGAATAAATCCCCACACAGAAACACAGAGACCAACACGGGATAAATACACCACAGCAGATATATTAAAGAGCTGTGTATATTATCCGTGCACCAACTGTCTTATGCTGCTTTCCCTCAATAGCAGTCCACCCACTTCTCTACTTTGTTAAAACATCCAAAAACAAACAGGGAGAAAAAAAAAAAATGAAGAAAAGAAGAAAAATGACAATATAGTTTTTATTATCAACTGTATTTTGTTAATTATCTGTGGTTTTCTGTACTCTGTTAGTTGATTTAGAAGCCAGCCAGAGTGGGAAAAATTTGTGAAACATTAAAAAATAAATAAATAAATAAACTTTGAAACCGAAAAACCCCCAAAAAAAGGAAATAAAAAAAACCAGAAAAAAAAAGCATAAAAGAGTAAAGAAATAAGAAATAAGAATAAACTAATGGTAACGAAGAATGCATACCATTCTCATTTATGTTCTGTGAATAAACTACGTATCTGTCATTTCTGTTTCCGTTCCCCCACCCTATCTCCTTTCCTCAGCTCTTTTCTCTTAAAGCTGCAGAAACAAAAACAAAAAAAATAAAAATAAAAAACAAAAACGCACGGCGACACAAATATAATATCCGCACATGCGCAGAGATATACCTTTGCTGTGAATAATACTTGCTTTGAGGTCTCTTACTCTTTACCTCACCTCCATTACAGTTTTCTATTATTGTGTACCTGTGATGTAGACACACATACATACACTCATCCTCCTCCAAGTCCAACCCTTTTGAACGTTAAAGAATAGTTGCTGGAATGCGATCCATCCTCTCACGGCGGCGTGTTAAGGCCATCGCATTCAACTGATCTGATATGGTTGTTTGGTCAGCATGATAAAATGTCACCAATTCATCCTTTATAACACAAGTAAAGGGTGGCACAGCATTCTCTCTCGGTAGTAAATCACCTCCCATTACACGAACTCGTGCAGATGTGACAAACATAGCAAATGGTTGCATACGAAGATTATATTTTTGACAGTATTGACGCATGCAAATCGTAACAGCAATACTGTAACGCCGTCCATTGATATTTAAACATTCCGTTGGTGGGCAAGTTTCGCTTGTCATTTTTTCAGGATTTTCCAACTGTTCTGCATTGTATAACATGAAAAAATTATTAGATGATGCTGTACCAACATTCTCTTCCTGATTATTCGGTACCTTTGATTCTGCTTTTTCTTCTTCAACTCCTGATGATATTGATGATGTAGCTGCATTCCCAGAAGACGCAGATGAAAAGTGTTGGATGAGAATTCCACAACCCTCCTGCGACCGTTTCACCTTCGTACCCAACATTTCCACCTCCTCCTCAGTGGCCCAATAAGGCGAAGTATACTGACGGAATGAGGGATGTCGCTCCAGGATGCGACGCACCCACAAAGAGTATCGGTTTCCCGCGGCATTTAGTGGCATCATTCTATTTGCTGCCATCATTTCTTCTCTTGCTAGCGATCGACTGATAACACCATCCGGGGCGTCTGTCTGTTCGAGATTATACATCTCCACCTCTTGCATGTTTGTGGGAATACGTACACCCGTCTCGTCTGCTCGCACTTTGTGGCCGCTGCGGGCAAAAGCGGCACGTGTGGCCCAAACGGGCGAACGCCAGCGGTTGGCGGCGGCACGGCGGAGAGGCCCTGCGATCTCCACATCGTACAGTTGACCGCGGATATCCATCGGGTTGTAGAAAGACGGCACTTGTAAACTTGTTGTCTGTGGATTTCTCTCATCAGTGGGTGTTTTGTCGGCTTCACCCAAGAGACGATCCAGAGATTCCTTCACACTCGGGAAAACATCAACGTGTTGTGATGATGATGATGTTTCTGGAAGTTTGGATTCAGTTGCCGTGCCAAACGGTGGTGTATCTTTCTTCTTTCTTATTGCTCCGGTTGAACGGGGAGTGAGTCTCAACATGGTTGTAGTGCCAAAGGCAAAGAGAAGCCTTGAGGAGGAAAACATTTTCGTTTCGTATCTTTTCTTATTGTAGTGGAGATGGGATATAAAAAGAAAAAAGAAAAAATAAGGTAAAAGAAAGAAACGTACAATAATAACGAAACAATAAAAAAAAAAGTCCCTCAAAAAAAATAAAAATAAAGAGTTAAGAAGTTGTGATTGTCATTTTTTTTTTTTTTTTCTTCCTTCTTCCGCTCTCTTTAGCTCTTCTTTTGCTCTTCAATTCACTTATGTTCTCAGATTTTAATCTTTAATCGGCCCTTACCGGGAGAAAGGGCACATCCACACCTCTTTCTTACACGCATGAGAGAACATACATACATACACACAGACACAAAATGTATACGGAAAAGAAGAAAAAAAAAATTTCTTTTTCGCTCTAGCGTTTCTTCTTTTTCGTCACAACAATATTGGCTCCAGGAGGTCCTGCAGGTTTTGCTGGTTTGGGTGCAGAAGAGTCTGGTCGCCGTAAGAGTGCGGCAGCAGCAGCACTTGCGTGTGGTGGTCGGTATGGTTGTGGCTTTGCTGGTTTGTCAGTTTCTTTTCGTGGTGATGCCGGGCGAAGAGGATAGAGATTTGTCTCTTGCGTTTGTACCCAATGAGCACCATAGAGTATAGGGTATTTCTGCGTTAGTAGGTGTTCCCCATTGTTTTTGTAGAATACAAGTTTGTTATCAATACGAAGACGGGTGAAAATGGTAGCGCAGAGAAATACATGAGAGTCAGGTGCCCACATCTGCACACTGCTTTTCTCATTAAACTCACCAGTCATAAGGGCAACAGCAGAAGATGATGCATTTGCTCCTCGATTATTATTATTATTAATATTATTAATATTTAAGTTATTTTGATTAGATACTCCATTATTATTATTAATATTATTATTTCTGATGCTTTTACCAGTACTTGATGAAGGATTTAAATCATAAAAGACAAAATCCCCAGCAAGATTTCCTGTTCCACCCAATACACAGAAACGTCCATTTGGTGCCCATAGAATCACATTTCGAGGAGCTTCACCAAATGTCATTAATGCCACACCTGTTTTATCATACAATGTTGTCTTGTTCCGCGGCATTGTACCGTGAACCACCATGACGTGATCGGCCGCAGGACTCCACTGACAATCGTGTACAGACTCTCCACTTGGAAATTTAATTTCCTTTAGATTTCGACCACCAACATCCACCAAAAAGAATTTCACTGTACCATAGTAACTCTTACCGCTCTTATCACTCTCACACTTTACAAGTAATGCAATGTGGTTCCCTGATCCACTCCACAGCAACGTTGCAGACTCTGCACGACCAAAAGAAACTTGGTACATTGGCCCTTCAAGTAAATTTGGTAGGCGGTAAATAAATAATGTACCTTGTGTTTGTTTATGAAATGGTTTAAACATGGCAAGAATAGGCATATTGCTGGGAGACATAGATAATTCCATTTCCTTATCCTGTGGAAGTTGAAGATCCAACTTTGCCAATACGGTGGATTCTCCTTTACGAAGATCACCTTCCATAACATGCAGAAATCCCTGCACAGGACGAACACAATACTGTTCTTGACTGCACCACACCATTCCAGGCCAACGGGCTTGTACACATCGACGTAAAAGATTTCCTGTTGAAACATCATACATCGCCATATTTCCTTCCGGACGTTTTCCATCCATCATAGCGTATGTCACTAACACACTGCCCAATGTAGAAAAGGATAACGCCACCACATTTTTCTCTTCAACTTCAAACATCAATTTTAACTCCCACGCATCTGATTTATCTGGTTGCACCAACTGACTGTAGCGCACATGTGTTGTGGTAGCATGGGCAAATGCTGTTTGTTCCACTGGATTAAAACAAACTTCACATTCACGGTAGTCTCCAGTCATGCGACTGGACTCCACTTCAGTTAAAGTTCGTTGATTCTCTGAAAACGTGGCGAGAACGAGACTGTCATCCTTCCGAAGAACAATGGGAAGGGATGGAACAGTAGCACCAGGTGTCAAAGTAATAGTAGTAGTATTAGTAGTATTATTATTATTAGTAGTAGTAGTAGTCATCTGCATGATTGATAAATAGTGATAGTAATAGTAATATAGTAATAATAAAAGAGCAATAAGACACAACGAACAAAAAAGAAAAAAAAAAACAGAAAAAAGGAAACGGTGAGTGTATTCACAAAAAAAAAGAAGTGAAATAATAAATAAATAAAAGGGCTTTAGTATTCTTCTACTCTCTTCACTCTGTAGAAAAAACAAACTATGTATGCCCTTGTATTATCCTGTTCCTACTTTTTTTTTCTCTTTTTCTGTATTGTTATTTCCCTCTTATATTCCTTTTGCTTTTTTTTTTTTTTATTTATTCAGCACAAAGAAACAAACAAATGTAGAAAGAAAGAGAACGAGTAAAACCGAGAGAGAGAGTTCCTATTTTCTCTATGTTACTCTGTTACCTTCTATCCTTCTGTTGGTTGTTTTCGCACGCACAGAAAATATACATACATGCAATGTGTAAATAAGAGAAGAAAAATAAAAGAAGAAGAAGAGCAACAGTTTCATTGTGTAAAAAAGAAAAAAAAGAAGATTAATGTAGAGAAATAAATACCCATAAAGAGAGATAAATAGATATAGATATAGATATAGATATAGATAAAACTGATAAAAACAGGAAATCTACACACAGACACACAACGCACCGCTCACGTCTAAACTCCTTTATATACCTCCTCTTTTCTTCTTTGCTTTTCCATAGATTCTCCAATTCCCTGCTTATTGACCCTCTCAACAAGCACGGCAAACTTCTTTTTTTTTCTTCTTAAATACCTACAAAGAAACGTAAATAGAAAATAATAAAAAAAAAACACACAGTGAGTGCGTTTCCTCTTAACTTCACAACACATATGTATCATCTCTATACAACTTAAATTAACAAAGGGCCAAAAAAGCAAATAAAAAAAAAAAACTTGAAGAAACTCTTCCTGGAAACAGATAAACAATTCCAATCGTTAGAAAGTGGAAGTGTAATGTTTACAAGGAGAGAAAAATACATTTTCTCCCTTTACTGCTATCCACAACAGTAAAAATGGCAGTGGTAAAAGGAGAAAACTTATGAAAGAAAATATCCACGTGCATTCATTGATAAGAAATTAGTTTAAAAAAAAAAGTACGCTCATCAGAAGAAAAACTGTAATAATAAAAATAAGAGAAAAATATAATTCTATATGTGTATGTACGCATAGGTGTATGTGTGTGGATATACACAAGATGTACAACATAATAAGTAAATTCATAATTTGGAAATAATTAAAAAAAAAAGATTATCTCCATCCCTTGAAACCCATATGTACGTATGTTTGTGTACCTCGTAATTCCGTAGATGTATTTCCCTAACGTGGGGGTGGAGAAGTCAGAAGAAAGAGAAAAGTACACACAAAGGTCTGCTGTTATCACAACTCTCTCTCTCTCTCTCTCTCTCT
>NW_021639870.1:26931-54001 GCF_002087225.1 Trypanosoma theileri
TTTTTTTTTTTTTCAATTTCTTTTATTCCTCTCTTCTTCTTTTTTGCTTGCTCCCTTGATTTCTGAGACGTGGCACTATTGAAGAAGCATATGTATCTAATAATCGCAGCAGATATATATATATATATATATATATATATATATATATATATTCCTACTTTTCATCATTAGAATTATTTATACTCATTTATATCCACGCTTATTTTTTTTTTTTTATAATTGTTTTGGTTCTTCTTCTTTCTACACCTCTTTATTCTGAGGTTTGTAACTGAATTTACCAAACAGTCATCAAAATAAGATGTTTTACTCTTTCTTTTCTGCTCTAAAAAAATATATATATCAAAGAGGGATGTAAAAAAAAAGAAGAAAAAAAAAAGGACTCCACTAGTCATTTTTTCATCTTTATTCGTTTAATTGATTTTGTTGTAGTGGAAGAACAATAGGGAGGTTTGGTGGTAATGGTTCCTCTGCCTCATACACAATCAAATACGGATTCCATTTCAACACTTCCTTCACTGTTACCGCATATTGCTGAGCTATAGAGTTAAGTGTATCAAAGTCTTCATCACTTTCCTCTGGATAAGGAGACTTCTTCGGTACAATTGGTGATATATCATTACTGTTACACAACTTACCATCCATACTATTATCTACAGCAGAAGTATTATTTTCTACATTTAATTTTGTGGTTGGTGGTGGTGTTGTTGTACCATCTTTTCCCTTATCACGTATATCTACTAAATCATTTTGGGTACTTTTTCCTTTTGGTTTTGGCGATACATGTGGTGTAGGTGTAGGCGTTGAATGAAAAGAAGATGACTCGGTAAGTAAAGACTGATCACGATCACCAGCACGTACCTTCGCAATTGGTGATGGAGAAGCAGCAGAAGGAATAGCATCATTATCATCATCATTATCATTATTATTATTATTATCATTATTCTTCTTTGAGTCCGTAATAATAGTCACCTGTGGTGTAGTGGGCGGTTTCCCAAGATGTGAACCTGAGAAAAGTGACTTTGGAACAGGTGTATTTCCCGCAGCCATAGTTTTATTATTAGGGCCTTTATGTCCTGATACGTTAACAGAGACTTCTACAGAGGAATCCGCAGCACATAGATTATCCTTTATATTACTGTTATTCATACTATTCTCAACTGAGAAACCATGACGATTTGGAGATGGAGAAGGTAACATAAGTAACCGTATTTTTTTAGGTGAGTCGTCTTGTATATTAAGGGTTTTACAATCGTTATCGTTATTTTGTCTATAATTTATTGGTGATTCCTCAATATAAGTAGAGCGACGTGGGGCATCTTGCATATATGGAAGAGGTGCTAATGGTAATGGAACTTCTGCAGTCATAGTATCATCCGCACCAAGAAGAGGTTCTCCTAAACGCTGATGAGGTGTCGTTATATCAGAAATCTCAGCAAATTGAGAAGGTTCATTTACGTGCAATTTCATTTTTATAAATGTATTTGGTGGTAATACTTCTTCATCATCAAATTCTGATAACTGTGGGTTATAATTTCGTATTTCATCAAGAGAAACATTGTGAAGTCTTGCGACACTAGCAATGGTCTCAGAATAGGATGGTTGCCCTGCAGATTCTTTACTTTTGATAGTTTTCTTATCCGTCTCATCCTTCTTCTTGTTCACATCAACCGCATTACTACTACTCCTACTAATACCACCATTAGCAACAGCCTGAGCTGCCTCATTTTGCTCTTCAGGTTGTTGTTGTTGTTGTTGTTGTTTCGCTTTAGAAGAAGAAGAATTCCTACAATCATTTCTATTATTATCAGAAGTACGAGCATTACTGTTTTTGCCCGAGTGTATTTTTGCATTACGACGTGTCTGTCGCTCTACTACATGGCGTGCAATCGCAGTTGCATTCGCTAATGCTAACTGCAGTTGTGCGGCATCCGCCTGCATTAACATGCGGTGTGTGTCCAGCTGCCCAAGTACATACTGCAGCTGCTCAATCTGATATCGCACACCGTCCATCTAGTATTAACAGCCAAAGTCCACGTATACACAAAAATAAAATCTATATCTATTTGCCTTTGGACTCCTTTTTTTTTTTTTTTTTTGTGTGTGTGTGTGTTTGTATATACTCTCAGTCAAGAGGAACAGTCAGAGAAAAAGATAAAGAAAAGTTAAGGAGAGCAGTAGAGATCACAGCATCGCATTACTCATTCTTAAGAGTGAAGAAAATTGATCAAGTGGTATTACCAAAGAAAAATAAAAACAAGATATGAGTTAATCTGCCCACCCCACCCGTTAAGAAGAAAAAAAAGTGTGTTTTACTTCTTTTTTTTTTTTCTTTCCTTTATAAGTCTCCAAACCCCAGCAAACCCAAAAATAAAATAAAGAAATAAAAATAAAGAAATAAATTTATCTTGTTGTGTATAGATCTGTAATGGAAATGATGATACCTGTGAATGTAAGGACGTGTCTCTGTACACGTACACCGGTGAAAACAAAATATATATATATATATATATATATATATATATATATATATGTTTCATCATCATCATCATCATCATCATCATGGATTTCCTTTTTTCTTTTCTTTGCAGGTAAACCCCCTTTGCAAGACTCTTGTTATCTTCAATCTTCCTCAAGAAGGGATTGAAGCATTGGTACTACCAGCGGAAGTGTGAGTACCACTGGTGTTGCAGTGTACTTTGGCCCAAGCGCAGAAGAGACACCACTGTGGGCGCCGAATAACCGCATTGTCTGTGTGAGACTCAGTTGAAGCTCCGCCACTGTGGAGAGAGCATTCTCTTGCACCTCCGCACCTCGACGAAGCCAATGTGAAACTTGTGCTGTAAAGAAACTATCAGGATTATTACTGTTACTACTGTTGTTATTATTGTTTGGATTGATGCCTTCATGATCACCACTTGTGGAAGTATCACCTGCAGTTGGTTTTGTTTCATTATTGACATCCTCATGAAGAATACGTTCTGCACGTCGAAGAAGTTCTTCCACACCTTCGCGTGGGACACGAGATACCGCCGCTGCCCCTCCTGCAGATCCAGCCGTAGATGCAATAGAAGTGTCATTGACTCCAAGAGAACCCCGCGACTTGAGATTTGGGGAAGTGGGAATCGTCTTTATAGGCTCTTGAATAGAAACTGTCTCCTCGCACATGACCCCATGGCCGTTACCAACATTATTGGGTGGTAAGTGATTCCCTGCCATGTTATTAAGAGTAGATGGAATAGAGGGAGCATTTGTGTTCCTTTCATGTGTCTCCAGTACTGTGGAATGTTTCTGTCCGTCAAAGGAAGTAGCAGCCGTAGTTGTGGTCATTCCATTAGTAGAAGGAGGAGAAAAAGCAGAAATAGGAGCAGGTGTTATTGCAGGATTTCCATTCAATTCCACTCCGATGAAATTAGGAATGGTTTGATCAACTTCAACTCGTGTGGATGAAATATGAGCCATAGAAGTTAAAGCCGCAGTAGAAGCATCTGTTCCACCAGTTGTATCATTAGTAAGAAGAAAATCAAATAACTCTGTTGAATTGTGATGATCTTCTGTAATGCCATTCGTCACATCAGTGGTAGAAGGCCCGTTTCCATCATTGGATGTCTCATTTGGTACAAGTGCGGTAGTTGGCCACCCGCCATCACCACAGATATCATCAAAGCAGAATCCTTCAAACGCAGAAGCGTGCGCCGCCTCATCCTGACTGCTGATGGGTGGGAGATTGTGAAAAAAGAAATCATCAAAGCCAACATCGCCGTTATTATTATTGTCTGATGTACGACCATGTTGTTGTTGCTGTTGCTGCTGCTGCTGTTCAGTTAAATTACTTGCTGACATATCTTCTTGGATATCTAGTGATGGATTGTATGCATCGGCTCCAGTTGTGTCACCGCCGCGGCTGCTGTGAAATCCATTGATAGCGTTAAATACATCTGCTGTAGGATCTGTCGTTGGCAATGCTGTCATTACGGCTGGGCGCTAAAAACAAAAGCAAACAGACGTAATTACTGTTTAACAATAATAATATAGTAATAAAACCAAATTTCATAGGGTATACGTAGGTATAGAAAGATATAGAAGAGAATGGGGAAAAAACAAGAAAATAAATATACAAGGAGAGTAAACAAGAAAAAAAAAACAGCAAATGTGCATATTTACATAAAGATAGAAAATAAAGAAAAGGAAAAAAAAAAAACAGAAAAACTTGAGTGGATCCAATTACAACTAATATTCTCTCTTGATTGAGATTTAACTATCACACGTACATATACAAAAACAGGAGAGAGAGAGAGAAATAGAGAAACAGAGAGAGAGAATGTGGTATTCAAACACAAATATGACGCCTTTAAAATAACTTCTCTCATCCCACTATCTCCCACCCCGAACAGCAGAAAGTATTCTATTTCAAAAGGAAAGGAACAGAAAATTAAAAAAAAAAAAACGGTATAAAAATGTACACCAATAGAGTGATAAATTCATACTTTTCACTCTACCACTAAATAATAATAATAAACAAGTTCAACGGTAGAAACAAAACAAAAGAGAAATGGAGATTGCAAAAAATAAAATAAAATCTCCTACACAATGACTGGCAGCCAATACTTCACTCATATTATTTCTTTTTTTTTTTTTCTTTTGTTATCTCCACTCAAGAAGAACCCAACAACCCCTGAGAAAAAGAAACATAAAACCACAACCGAAAAACAACACTATAATAAATAAAAAAGCGAAAACACCTAAAAAGATGGTGTCTTGGCTGCACGTTGAGCTTGTCGCTGCAATTTCGCTACAGCTTCTAGAAGTTGATCGTGTTTACGAATGTCCTCATCTAGGCGTTCACGTTCCATCTGATCATCTCCAGGTATAAACCCTAATGGTTCACTAAAAGTAGACCTTGTTATCCCTGTTGATTCAGAATAAATAGGAAATGATCTAGAAGATCGCCTTCCATTTAACTGATAGCCTACAGGAGGCATAGGTGATGTCTCAAATCCACGATCACTCGATTGTTCCTCATTTACCGAGTAGTAGAAGTGACCTTTAAAATCTTCAGCAGGAATTTGCTGAGGATTTTTTAATGACATTGAACCATTCCTTGTATCACGTAAAAGACAACTTTGAAGATCCATCGTATTTCTATCTTGATAAGCGATAGTTGATTTCCTCGCACATTGTACCCAATCAATCTTTCTTGTTTTTTTCTGTATATCATCAACTACTGTATCATCATCACCTGCATCTACCTGAATCCCAATAGACCTCCTAGAGCACATTTCGGTCTGTGATGTTGCTGTTGTAGTTGTGGGAGAGACTTGTATAGCAGCTGATAAACTGTTTACAGTGGATAAAACTTTATGCGGTACACCATAGTTCCACGTTTCTCCAGCAAAGATATTAGCTCTAACGTTTAAATGCTGACGCCGCCGTTGCCCTAGATCTAATCCATTATCACTATTATTATTATTAGTATTATTAATATTATTAATCCCAGCCATGTTGCACTGGTGACTGGGAAGAGATGGAGAGACATTTTGTGAAGATGAACCAGTATCAATTACAGAATGTACTACACCATCTGCAAGTGTAAAAGAAGGAATTGTTTGGTTTAATCCTTCTGGGTAATGTGGTCTTCCAATGTCTGTAATGTTGTTTGGTGAGGCCGGTATCTCTTGAGCCACTAAACGATACCGTGCAACCCCAGGATCCTCTATAAACCGTAAAAAACGTTGCCGCCATTCAATGAGTTCATCCTCAAGTATTTTAGCTCTTTTCTCTAACATTTCTCGAAATTTTGATTCTTGTTCTAATTGTTGTCGTAGACGATCTTGTGCATGGGAATGACGCATTTCATCGTGTTCTTCGTGAATTTGAAATACCAATTGTTGTACCTCAGACAACTGCAAGTCACGTTCCATTAATGATTTCGCGTGCAAACGTTTCAGTTTTAAGTACTTTTTCTTCCAGTAAGAATCATCTAAAGAAGAAGAAGAAGCGTGAACTTCCACTCCCTCTGTACACATATTAGGGAAATCTTCCGTAGTCTTTCTAGAAGACCGTAGTGGAGATTTATATTTTATCCTTGAGTCAAACCGTTCTTGTTCTTGTTGTTCTTCTTGTTGTTGTTGTCGTTGTAATGGTGATAAATGTTTCTTTCCAGGAGAGTGCAGTAGTCGATCTATAAATCTTGGTTTCTCTATGCGATTGTTGTCATTCATACTAACATTTGTACTAGCAGTTTCACGTGGTCCTCTGTTATCACTTCGCTGCTGTTGTTGTTGTTGTTGTTGTTCCTCTTGTTGGTTTTGTTCTCGTTCTTGTCGGTGGTAAAATTGTCCGTTATGTGCATTTTTATCAAGTCTATTCTCATTTTGTCTTTGAGATAAAGCATTACGAAACGATTTGTTTTCGTTTTCCATAAGCTCCATCTGTTGACGAAGCTGTTGTGCCTCATACTGTGTCACTGCTAGTTGTCGCACCAACTCTGCCACTTTGTTTGGCGCTAACGCAGTGCTACCATTGACAGTCGAAGACATCTGCTGTGTTGAACTCATCACTGTGTTGCTATTACGCAAGAGCGAAGTGAGAGGAACTTCTAGTCACAGAGAGATAGAGAAATAGAGAGATAGTGAGAAAAAAAGGACACACACACACTGAGATACATGTACAGATATATATATATATATATATATATATATATATACAGAAAACGAAAAATAAAAAATTTTCTCTATACAGTATAGTATGAAAGAGCATGTGGGGTAAGAAAACGAAGAGCACTAACAACTCTCATTATACACATAACTCTTTTTTTTTCTCTTTTGCTCTGTTCGTTCCTTATACCACCATCAAAAACAGCAACAGCAATTGATGTTTTCTTCACGCAGCTATGGATACTTTTAATTCTCTTCGAATACTCTCCTTGCTACGTCGGTTAACAGCCAATTTCGCATCTATAACGTCCAACACATCCTCTGGAAACGCATTTCCCTCCAGATCTAGATATTCCAATATATTGTTGAACATGAGTCCATCTACTAGTGGATGGGTACCATACACACACCGTGTCATTCTCACAACACCTGCACTGGCCGCCAAATCGCGTGAGAAGCCCAACGTATTGAAACGTAAATCAATGTGTAGTAATACACCTGTACGACCAGAGCATACTAGCCATTCCGCAATTGCCCGCATAGTTGTATCGCAACCACCATTAATAAAGTTATCACTAAGAAAGACTTCTCGTAGTGCAGTATGATACTGCATCGCCCCACAAAGAACAGCCAAACCTGCTGAACGTGTACCAAGCTTGTTGCAGGAGAGATCAAGTACCTGTAATTGTTGAGATGATGTCACTAAGTTTGCTAGTGGTCCAGCATCTGTGGCTCCAACAGCACTTAAGTTTAGACTACGTAATAGTAAAGAAGAAGAAGATGTTGATACGGCGTCCGCAAGTGCAGCGAAGCCAGAATCTCCAAGATAGCAACCACTAAGATCAAGTATTGTGATTGGAAGAGCAATAAGTGCTGCTATAAGAGCTTTTATCCCACTAACTCCAAGTGACATTCCAGTAAGAGTGTATGACACCTCTATTTTATCTGAATGGTTTAAAGAAACCCCCTCATGTGTTGTTCTATTTTTTATCGGAACTGTACTTTTTTGCATTTCAACAGCAGCTTGCAGAACACGAGGATTCATCTCTATTGCAGATTCTTTGCATTTTAAGGCGTATATGCGAAGAAACAGCTCCAATATTTTATCACTGCAGTTCTCTTTGGAAGTCGTACAGGGAGAATTTTTCTCAGCTCCAGAAGTCGTCATCACTTCTGACATTCCTTCACACGCCTACTCAATTAACACGAGGAAATTTAAAAAATCCGAGTAGAAGCAAACAGGAAGAAGAGAAAAAGAAAAAGAAACAATAACAAAAAAAAAAAAAAGTGTATACACATACAAAAAAAAAAAAAGATTAAACTCAGATGTATTTGTATGTATCGTGGAAAAGTGAAAGAGTTAAACAGAACGGTACTGCGCCAATAATATTACTTACTTTGGCATGTGAAAGAGTCCGTGAATATCGTCAAAGTCCACCTCATTAAGAAAGTCTCTAAAAATATGTATGTAACTTTCAGAGACACATGTAGACTAGCTGTTTCACGTTATTTACCAATGATTCGACAATTCTTGAATTAAAATATTCAAACTTATGCGACTCTTATATCTACTAGCTCTCTCTCCCTCTCCCTTTTCGTTCTCCTTTTACTATCTTTCATTATTTTTCTCTTGGAGAAAAACGGAGGGATAATTCAATGTGTTTGTTATCATAATTATTTATTCGTGTAAAAGTATCCCTCTATCAGAATGCTTCTTTTAGTCCATTTCTCTTGACAGGTAGAAATCTAATTCCTCCTCTGATGCATCAAATGCTAGGAAATGAAGAAGAGAAGCAGCATCAATTGAGGACTGTTGTGCCATAGTCTTCACAGAGGCAAGAGGAGAAACATCTGTTGTATTGTTCGATAAGGAAACTGCTACTCCTGTGACTAAATCAATGTCATTACAAAACAGCTCTGCGAAACAAATAGCTCGTAGAATACCAGAAGGGGATAATGGTGTATAGATGTCTTGACGGCTACATAGACTACTTACATTCTTTAAGAATCGCAGCATCGATGAGGAAGGTCCTCGCGCTCCTAGACAACAACGTTGAGCAGCCAATTGTGGTGATATTTCTTGCTTCTTAGAAACCAAAAAGATATCAATTAGCGTATTCACAAGTTTTTCTAATTCTGCTTCCGATACCACAGAAAAATTAGAATAATGGTTCTCTTCTAAATTTTTTGAATTTTTCTTCTTCAAAAGATATGATCCCAAAAGGAGTTCAAACCAGGACTCATGTGGTTTAGATTGTGGATACGATCCGTCTGCTTCTGCCCAAGGTGAGAAACAATACCCTAAAGCAGTGTGTACTGATTTTAACCATATATCATCACGTTGCATATAAGATGTATTGGTAATATTCATTATATTTTTGTCATCAAATAAAACCATTCTTAATATTTGATTCCTCTCTTCTTGACTATTACTTGTTGAAAGTTCAGGTAATAGTGACGGTGTAAGTATGAATCCATACCACAAGAGTAATTCCATATCTGTGTAAGAACCATAGTGAAGAAATATTTGTTCACCGCTCGCAATAGGAAGGAGTGTCTCAAAAATATAGGCTTGTTGCCTTTCACTAAACTTCATAGTAGCATTACTTGTTAGTGCATAGTTAAAGTAGTCAACCCATGGCATAAGAGCCCATACTTCAGGATCATATGCAAAACCCCGACTCATAAGAGTATTGTAAGCCCAAAGAAATTCTTCAAGTTTTGCTGGAATTCGCAATTTTGAATCATCATCAGAATTAAATGGCAAAGCATTCAATACAGAAAGAACTGATTGACAAATTTGAAACTCGGATTTTACCCTTTCCTGTTCCAATATTACTTTCTTACGATGTTGTTCAAAAAGAAGGAAAGGACGAAGATAATTATCTGTCACAACAGATTCACTCGATTTCACAATATCATTTTCTTCAATACACTTTAATTCATTAACTTCCGGATAAAGTTCAAGGAGGTTATCATACTTTGATGGAAGTGATAATAACCATGGTTTCATCCATTTGTGATTCCACAGTGAGTGAGTATTTTCGTCTTTTTTTATAGTAGTATCAGTATTATTAGTTCCTTGAAAGGATGAAACGGTAAAACGATTCTGTTCTGTTGCTGCAAGAAGAAGAAAACAAATAATTGTATTTGTTGGAGACAATTTCCATTCCAACTCTCGTTCTATTTTTTCCAAAATACAAGTCGTATTAGCATCACCTTTATGCGTACCACCCAACTCAAATTGTCGATATTTATATTCACAGGAAGCCAAATAATGACGAGCCTTACTAGCAGTAATCATAGACCTTCGTGGAATCTTTGCTAGGAGTGTACCAGGCGGTAGTGACTTTGTCGCCACTACTCCGTGACCACCACCCATAGAAGGAATAGGTAATACCTGCATCGCAGGATGGAAGAAAACACCCTCCTCCCTAAGCAAAGACTGAAGAAGAATTGGTGTCTGCATGGGGAAAAAAAAAAACAGACCTCTGACGTTCCTTAATCTCACCTCTCCACAGAGATCTTACTACATCATTTAAGGTGTGTATTGTGTTTTTAAGGGATGGATTTCCAGAGGCAGTAAAAACAAAAGAAGAAAAAGAAAAGGATTACAAGAATCGCTTACCCTTCTTCAAGAAGAAGAAGAACAAAATAACAACAACTACAACAACAACAAGAACGAATCTGATTAAAGAATAAAAAAAGAGAGATCCTTTGCTTGTCACAACGTGACTATAAACCTCTCCCTACGTGACCCAGAGAAAAATGCTTGGCCGTAAAAAAATAAACACAAGATTGTCCAAGGATATTTTAGTCAATGATGACCTTACCGCTGACGTTCACTTAACATCAGTATTACTGTTATCAGTGGTGATGTTATTATTTTTTTTTTTTGATCTTTTTTTTCTGTACCATTGTTCCCCTTTAACTATCAAAAGGAAATCAAACACTCCAAGCGGGAGAAGTGTGAGAATCATGAGTCTCGCTTTTGCACATGACAACTAGCATATTAAAGAAAAAACTCCTCGTGTAATACAGCGTCTGAATAAGAAGAAAGCCATATTTCCGCTTGTTGAATAACAAAAGAATGAGATTACAAAGTAATGGTGCAACCACGTAATGATATTAGTTTATTCTTACACCAAAAGAAGCCGAGGTACTACTCATAGGAAGTAACAATCATGCATTTTTGTGAGTTTTAAAGATGTGTGAGAGTCAGAAAAGATGATGATCGTAATAATTTCCATTAGTGGCTCTTTTTATTGTAGGCCTGCGACATTATCTGGTAAGCTTTTTTTTTTTTTTTTTTTTTTTTTTGGAGGGATCCAGTCTCATAGCTTCTGTAGAAAAATAGTTAAACCCAGAAGGAAAAAGATCCATCAAAGACAAAATAAAGTAATAAAAAGAAGCAAGAATCATCAAATCCAATGTATGTTCAAACCAATAGCCAATGAGAAGTATGTATACCAGAAAAAAAGAGTATGGTGACGCATAAATTATAACAGGTACACTAGTTGAGTATCAACCTTGCATAATTCAAGTTTCTCTGTGTTGTCAGAAAAGCCTAAATGTATAGATAACAGAGTTCTCCTGTCTCATTGAGGTGAATCAGTAGAAATAGCAGTTTCCACACCTTCTCGTTTAAAAGGCGTCATCCATCATTTTGTATACTAAGTGAAGATAAAGAAAAAAAAATAGGTACAAACTATAATACCTTTATACTTGTTTTTACTTACTAACACTTCACTAGGTATATATATACATATACATACAAACAGCAAAAACGCAAAATAAGATACAGTGATATTGTGAAAATACTGATAGAAGCAAAAAAAAAAACCAAACAGTTTCATTTTATTCAACAAACCTCTCTAAAAGAAGGTAACATGCTCTATTCTTTTTTTTTTATTTTATTATTATAGATGACACCTTATTACGATTATTATTATTATTTCTTTAGTATTTGCTGACTTCACCTCGTTTACAAAGAACGACCTGCACTGCTTAATAACTGCATCTGTTCATTCGTCAAAAAAGTCCTTTGGGACCCATGCATCGTAATTTCGTAGGCAGTAGAGGGACTCTTTTCAGCTGTCCCATTAATCTTCGAATCAGAAGACAGTTTAACTGACTTTTCATCAGTGCTTTTTACCACCAACGAAAAAGCATTACCCCGAGATGTTAAAAGAATAGGGGATGGTAGAGATACTACAACAGACTCATCAGCAGAAACATCACCACCAGAGGCTTTGGTAAAGGTGTGACTAGCTAATGTATAACTATTAGTAGCAGTACTATTCTTCTTATCCTTATTCACATCATCACAGCATACCACCAAAGACAAAGTTGATGGGATTGATGCTTCCTTGCCACATCTACGAGTGAATACCAATGATGTCAATAATGTCGTAAAGGAAAAACCTTCTGCGCCTTTACGAGGTCGCAGTGGAAGTTCTTCTCCTGCCTTTAGTGCAAGAAAAAAAGGTGTCGTAACGTACGGCATTATGTCTACTAAGGTAAAACTAAAGGAAATGAAAACAAAATATTAACAAAATAAATTCACCCTGAATAAATAAATAAATAAGAAAATATCCAAAACACCCATTCAAAAATTCCCAGCCATATTTACAGATTACAGACCTTTGACGAATAATACACATTTTAGAGATTCCACAGAAAAAAAAAAACTAACTATTTAATCATAATCAGTATAAGATTTCAAAAACCGCAAAAATAATATCTCGACTATAGTGTCACCATACCAAAGAAAGTAGCTATGCGTTTGCTCTTCATAGAAGTACAGTAAATTAAAAAAAAACAACACCAAACGTGACAACATAATTTGATCACCCAAGTAAACCAAAATATAAGAAGAGAACATCCTACGGCAACAATAACAAGAAAAAAAAAAGAAGAACGACATCTTCTCATCTTAGAATACACGTTACAGTATAATCTGGCGACTACATTGACACCTTTGCTATTATGTAGTTACATGAATTCCAAAATTAGTTGTAGATATCGAGCAATACAGGCCCTTGCCTCTCTTAATTCCGATATTTTTGCGTTATAGCCTCTACTTTCACCGGATGTACCTCGTATATTAGTCCAAAGGCTTTCCATAACCCCAAAAAATCAGAGATGTAATTCTCTTTTATATTCCCCTGTTAAAAAAAAAAGAAAAGAAAAGGGAGAAAAAACACCCCACACAGATGATCAAGGGGATAATTCTTCTTTGAAGACCGCCACCCCCCACCGCCGAAGAAACCCATCGACGCCTCCCCATGATCCCCCACGCCGGGGCCCCAAAGAAACACGGCGTCCACGAACGCCGGGGGCACCTCGCCGGGAATACCCACCCCACCCCGCCACGACAGCCCACGGCGGAATAGGAGGAAAGAAACCCCAACCCCCGGCACTGTCGTCCCTCGCGGCGGGTTTTTATGATAAACGGGGCGGAGAAAAAAAAGGGATGGGAACCTTTCTGGGTTGACTTTTGGTGCCCTTTCCCTCGCAGCCTTGAAAAAACCGGAAGGGAGAGGGAGGAGGCCGTGAGGGCAACGGGGAAAAGAAAGACGAAACCAGAACGGGGGGAAGGTCGGCGGTGGGGTGTTATCTTTCTTTATTTCGTGGTGGTCGGTTTTTGGCCCTCGTGCACGCGGGAAGGGAAGGTTTTTGTGTTTCATGGCAGTGTTCTTTTTTTCTTTTTTTTTTGATGATGTTGTTCTTTTTCAAAGACCTATTGGGTTGTTTTGCAGAGACGAAGGCTTATTGATTCGGTAAACTCATGAAGCACAAGAAGAAAAGAAAGAACGATGAAAAAGAGAAAAAAAAATGTATTTTCTTAATGCTCAAATTGGGATATAGCTCTGCTTTGTTTTTCTTCTAGTGTATTCTACCTGAAATCTGTGAAATAGAGTACTCTTTACGAGTTATTAGACTGGATTATTAATACCTGTTTCCTCATGCTCTTTTTTTTTTTTCTTGTTGTTATTCTTGTTACTCTTTCCTTTTTTCTTGAATGGACTCTTCTTCTTATTCTTCTCTTACAGGGGTTCAAAATGCACATTAAAAATATCCTCATCTCGGGTTTCCGTTCCTATCGAGAGCAATCGTTTCAAACAGAACTTTCTCCCAAAAACAATGTTATTGTGGGAAAAAATGGTTCGGGTAAGTCAAATTTCTTTGCTGCTGTTCAGTTCGTTTTAAGTGAAAAGTATAGCGTATTAACTGCGGCAGAACGAAAAGAGTTATTTCATGTTGGTTCTGGAAGACCTGCTTTGTCTATTTTTGTTGAAATTATCTTTGATAATTCTGATGGACGTCTTATTATTCCTGGACGAACTGAAGAGAAAGAAGTTCGAATACGACGTACAGTTGGACTCAAACAAGATGAGTTTCGTGTAAATGATCGTAGGTTCACTGCTACGGAAGTCAAGCAACTATTGGAAAGCGCTGGCTTTTCTGCTAGCAATCCATATTATATTGTGGAGCAAGGTAAAATTGTTGCCTTGGCAAATATGACAGATGAAGAAAGATGTAATCTTATTAAAGAGGTTGCAGGTACAGGAGTTTACGAAGCCAGACGAAAGGAAAGTGAAGAAATTCTTGAAGAAACTTCACTAAAGTACAAAAAGATTGAAGAGTCTATTGCAGAATTACAAGAACGACTTTCTGAATTAGAGACTGAAAGTGCAGAATTAAAATCTTTTCAGGAAGTTGAGAAAGAAAGGAAGTGTATAGAATACTGTATTTTTGCGTTAGAATTATCAAATGCGAAAGAGTGTTTAATAAAACTTGATGAGAAACGAAATGAATTTCTTTCTACTTTAAATAAAAATAGAGATGATGATATCAATATAAAGAATGCTATCGAGTCATCAGAAGCTCATATACGTAATTGTGCAATACGTATTGCACAATTGGAAGAAGAGATGCGATTACTTGAGAATGAAGCAGCTTCATTAAATGGTAAAAAAGCTATTGCTCAATTGGATGCTGCTGATGCTACAAATGCTATAAGTCGAAATGAAAAGGAAAGAGTTGCTCTTCAAAAAGAAGAGAAACAACTAGAAAAAAACATTTTAAAAGTAAAAAGTGACTTGGATATAAAACAAGGTAAATTGGCCTCTCAACAGAAAACTATGGAGAAAAAGAGTGAAGAATTGGCTGTCTTAGAGGCTAAACTTGAAAGCCTTCTGGCTAAACGTGGACGACGTAAACTTTTTAAAAATAAAGGGGAACGTGACAAATGGCTTACAAGTGAAATTGAACGTAACAGAAATATCATAGATGCCCATAAAAAAGAGGTTCTACGTCTAAAGAACAACATAGATGATGTGGGTAAACAAATTCGTGAAGAAGAGAGACAACAAAAGGAAAGAGAGGAAATAACAAAGAAAGTGGAATCCAAAATGGCAGATCATGAAACTCAAAGAGTGAAAGCAATAAAGTTACGAAATACTCTTAATATTGAACGAAGAAATCTTTGGCAAAAAGTAAATGAACAAGAAAGTGTTCTTCAGAGGATTCAAGATGAATATAATCGTTCAAAACATCAACTTGAACGTGCTGTAAGACATGATATTCGTCAGGGATTACAATCTGTAAAAGAAGTTTTAAATGAAATTGGTGATGAAAGGCTTCGTAAAGCTGTTCATGGTCAATTAATTGAACTTATTGATGTTTCTAAAGGATATGAAGTTGCTGCAGAAGTAACTGCTGGTAATGCTTTGTTTAATATCGTTGTTGATTCTTTTGAAGTAAGTGCTATACTTCTTGAACAAATTAATATTCGAAAAAAACCAGGACGTATATCTTTTTTCCCTTTGGATACATGTAAAAGTGTACCAATGCGATTTGATTCAAAAGATGGATGTACTTCTCTTATGGATCATATTTCATGTGATGAAAAGTTTAAAGGAATAGTTGCAGAAGTTTTTGGAAGGACCGCTGTTGTTTCTTCTATTGAGGATGGAGCTAAAGCTGTAAAACAGTACAACTGTGATACTGTTACACTTGAAGGTGATCAAATTGGTCGTAAAGGAGGTATAACTGGTGGTTATTTGGAAACCCGAAATATGAAATTGTCTGCTTTCAAGAATGAAAAGATACTTTCTTCAAAGCATATAAAGGAAAAGGATATACTTGAAAAACTTTGTCAAGAAGTTGCTGTTATTGAACAAAAGATTACTGATGTTATAAATGAAATTGAGTCTTTAAAGGGAGAGTTTTCTGTAGCAGAAAATGAAGCTGATGCTGACCTTCGAGATGTTCGTCTACATAACGAAAGGAAAGCAAGACTTGAAAAACAAAAAGATCAACTAATTAGTGCACAGAAAGGGTTAGAAAAGAATATATTGGATGCTGAAAATGCTTTATCAGTTCTACAACAGGATATTAAAGATGAATTTGTATCTAGATGGGGAGAAGAAGAAGAAGCTCAACTAGAGTTACTTATGAATGATGTTGATAAGGGTCGCCAAGATGTTTCATCATTACAGTTACAGAGTGTTCAGTTGGCTACAGAAGTTGGTTTATTAGATGATACTCTTCAAAACCTAACTCGTCGAATGAATATTGTACATGATCGTCTTCGTGAACTTGGTTGGGTTAAAACTAATAATCAGACATTAGCAAAAGAACAAGTAAATGTTGATGAAGAATGTTCTCTTGTTTTTAAAAGATTGGATGCTGTGAAACAGCTTATAGATGAAGTGACAAAAGATAAAGCTGATACAGAAGTAAAACTTGAAAACTTAAAAAGTAAACGACTTAAAACTTCTAGATCTGTTCAGGAACGACGAGATGATGATGAAAGATCTCAAATTCAACGAACCCTTCTTGTACAACGACGTGATGATGCCCTTGAAAAAATAAGAAAATTAGGTGTCATTCCTAAAGATGCAGAACGTTATAGTGGACAGTCCTTGGGTATGTTAATGCATCGTCTCAAAGAAAATAATGAAAAGATAAAAAAATATGCACACGTAAACCGAAAAGCCGTTGATCAATATTCTTCTTTACTGGAGACTAAGAATGATTTGGTTGCACAAGGAGAAATCTTACAGAATGAACTTAAAAGTATTCATGAATTAATGGATCACCTTGATAAAAAGAAAGATGAAGCTGTTGAACGTACGTATAAACAAATTCAATACCAATTTGAAGAAGTATTTAAGGAACTTGTTGCAACAGAAGATTCTCATGGAGAATTACAACTTGTTCGATCATCTCTTAAGAAAGAAGCAGGTGAAGATCCTTATATTGCTGCCCGTATTCGAGTCTCTTTTGGACTTGGAACAGCTATAACAGATTTGGCTCAATTAAGTGGAGGACAAAAGTCACTCGTTGCATTGGCACTGATATTTGCTATTCAACGTTGTGATCCTGCACCATTTTATCTATTTGATGAAATTGATGCTGCGTTGGATGCAGAATATCGATCATCTGTAGCAAAACTTCTCCGCAAAGAATCTGAAAACTCTCAATTCATTACTGCAACTTTTAAAACTGAGATGCTAGAGGCTGCTGATCAGGTTCTTGGTGTATTTTTTCATAACAAGGTAAGCAGGATTCAAGTTATCTCTCTTGAAGAGGGTGTAAAGCTGTTGAAGCAAGCAGCCCTTGAAGAAAGAAAACGAGCACGTGAATCAGAGGAGTAATAATTATATTAGCTTTCCTTTTTTTTCTCTTTTTTTTTTCTTGTCCTATTATTTATTAAACTGTTTTTATTTTGCGGGGGTTTGTGTGGGATGAACAGAAGTTGAGGTTACCATAGAACAGAGTCTAACTTTATCATAGAGAAGAATCTAATTAAAATGAATCAGTACATTTGGCGGGAAATCAAAAAAAAAAAAAATAATAGAAAAAAAATGTCACAATTAACCTTTCTTCTTTTTCTTGTTGTTGTTGTTTCTTTGTTTGTTTGGTCATTCCAAATGTTACTCTTTTATATGGATTTGTCTTCTTTTTTTTTTATGTATATCCTACTTTGGTTGTTAGTTTCTTCTTTTCAAGAAATGAGCACATTCAAGACGGGAGATAATGTTATTTTTCGTCACCCAGAGCATTCATGGGTGATGGGAGTTGTTGAAAGCGTTTCAAAAGAAGGTATAGTCTGTATTACAAAGGATGATATAAGAAAGGATACCACTCCAAATGAAGCTATTACGATAAAAAAAATGGAAGATATTGAGTTATTTTTTTTTGGTGGAGTTTTTAATGAATCTCCTGATGACCTACTTACTTTAACTATTCTTCATGAAGCAGTTTTACTACGATGCCTTTATATACGTTACATGTCAGATATTGTTTACACCAATATTGGAGCTATAGTAGTCGCTTTGAATCCTTTTACATATTCTATTCCACGTTATCAAGATACGGAAATGAAAAAATACTTAGCTGCAGGACGTAGTTTGAATGCAACATCTTTACCTCCAAATTTAGTTCCACATTCATGGACTCAGGCGCATATTACATATTATGAAATGGTGGATAGTGTAAGTAACCAAAGTATTATTGTTTCAGGAGAATCAGGAGCAGGAAAAACTGAAGCAACAAAAATAGTATTAAAATATTTAGGTATTATTTCATCACTTTCTGCTAGTGGTGAAGATCAAAGAGCATCTTTAAATATTGGTGAAAAATTAGTTTCTTGTTCACCTATTCTTGAGTGCTTTGGTAATGCCAAAACTGTACGGAATGATAATAGTTCTCGATTTGGAAAGTTTATGAAGGTAAAATTTAACTCTAAACATCTTGTGGTTGGTGCTGAAACTACTAATTACCTTTTAGAAAAAAGTCGTGTCGTCTCTGCCGCAAAAGGGGAACGTTTATATCATTCTTTTTATCTTTTGGTTCGATCAAAAGGGTCTATGACACGAACTCTTAATCTTGAAAGTGAAGCTCAATATATATCACTTTCTTCTGGAGGTACAATGAATAATAGTGAGTATAATTCAGAAAGTGATTTTAATGATGTTTGTCATTCTATGGAAAAAGTAGGAATGACTCATAAAGAGATTACATCTGTCTGGCGTGTTACTGCAGCTGTGATGACACTACTAAATGTTAGATTCCTTCCAGAAGAAGAAGGTTGTTCTATTGATCCTAAAACTATGAATTATGTTAAAAAAGCGGTTCGATTGCTTGAAATAGATGAAGAAGCATTAATTCATGAATTATTAACAAGTACTAGAGCTCTTCCTAATAATCAATTTGCTTTAAAGAGAAATGATGTAGTTTCTGCTATTGATATTCGTGATGCTATGTGTAAACATTTGTATCAGGGTATTTTTTCATGGCTTATCGATAGGTGTAATAATTTATGTGATGTTGAAAGTGATGGAAATTGGATTGGCCTTTTAGACATATTTGGGTTTGAAGATTTTAAAGTAAATTCATTTGAACAGTTATGTATTAACTTAACCAATGAACGCCTTCAGTATCATTATAACTTAAACATTTTTAAACGTGATCTAGAAGAATGCAAAAAAGAAGGTATTGATGTTACTGATATTAAATTTCCAGATAATACAGAATGTTTAAACATGCTTACTGCACAAGGAGGTATTTTACCTCTTCTGGATGAATGTTGTTGGCTTGGAGGAGGAACAGATCTTGGTTTCTTAACAAAGGTAGTGGATAAACATGAAAAGAATCCATTTTTTAAAAAGGATCCTGTATCTCGAGATACATTTTGTGTTCGACATTATGCTGCAGATGTTACTTATAATGTAATGGGATGGATTGAGAAAAATAGAGATACTTTAAAGGATTCTATTAAAACTATCGTACGGGGAAGTCATGATAATGTAATTGCGCATTGCCTTCCTGCACCTATTCCATTATCTGAAAAGAAAAAAGGAGGAAAAGAATTTACGGTTAGTGGATTTTTTCGTAATCAATTATCATCACTTATGGATCTTATTGGTAGTACAAATCCTCATTGGATTCGTTGTATTAAACCTCATCCTTTAAAAAAACCAAGAATGTTTCATGGTAGAGAAACTATGAATCAATTAGAATCTAGTGGAGTTCTTGGTACTATAAAAATACGAAAAGCTGGTTATCCCGTACGTCTTCCACGAAATATCTTTTGTCATCGATATCGATTATGTAGTTCTTTACAAGAAGGAAATGAGAAGGAACTTGTAGAAGATATCATTAAACGAGCTCAATTAGAAATACCTGCTCAGGTTCAATTAGGTTCTACCAAAGTATTCCTTAAATCAGAAGCGCATAACATACTTGAAAAACTACGAAATCAACATTTATTACAAACTTCAATGCTTTTACAACGAATTTCTCGTGGATACTTGGCACGACATAAACTTTTCTTAGCTCACCTTTTACTTCACAAAGCTGAGCATCTTCGAAAGAAATTAGAAAGGGCGTTGAAAGAAGTATGGGAAAAAGAGAAACAGTTCCGAGACTCTTGTAAAAGTGAAGAAGAACAACTATGGGGCTCACTTATGCAATTAGAAAATGAAAAGCGAAGTGTTCAAATGGCAATTGAGGTTGAGAGAAAAGAACGTATTCGTAAAGAGGAAGAGAAACGTAGAAAAAGAGAAGAAGAAGAACGACGACGTATAGAGGAAGCAAGACGATTAGAAGAACTTCGTAATAAAGCAGCTATTTGTATTCAACGTCATGTAAGGGGTGAACTGGTGAGAATTAAATTATATCGAGTTCTTTTAGAAGAGCGACGGGCCGCCGTGGAATACGAACGTGAACGCGCATGTGAACAAGAACGGGTCATAATGAGAAGTATCGATCATGAACGCGTCTTGGATGAAAAATCTTGGATAGAATGGTTGAATACTGTAGATCACCTTAAACGAAAGAAACAACAAGATGAACAGCGATTAAATGAAAAAGCATTACAAAAGAGACGTATTTTAATTCGTGAATTAATACGTAAAGAAGATAAATTTCGTTTACATATTGAAGTGGAAGAAAATGATGAACGTATTGAATGGATGGCACGTTGTCAAGCTCTCGCTAAAGATATAAAGAAGAAAAAATCTAAAGGACGACAACGTGTACATCAGTTGCATACCAGACATGTGGAATCTTTTCAACCAAAACAATTAGAGGTCGAAAATTTAGCCGAGAGAAGTGCCGCATCGGATGCACGTATGAGAGATTCATTAGTAGAGTATGCACTTTCACGTGCACGTCAGTATGAGGAAAAACCAGATGAAAAAGAAGGTATAAGGTCTACAACTAAAAATACGTTCTCTAAAGATTATACAGAGGAATATATGTTTAATCAAGTTCGGAAGAAATGGCTACGAGAACAGGAATGTATGGAACAGGGAATTGTTTCTCCTTCTACAGAACATGATTTAAGGCCTTCTGTAATGTCAAACCCTGGTTTTAAGAATCTTGTGGATGTTGATATTAATAATAATAATAATACTATTAATACTATTAATAGTAATAATAATAATCAATTTAGTGCTCCTTATCGAACAGTTGAAGCGTCGTTGAAGTCTATTTCACCATTATTACAGTCTCCTTCCCAATTTACACAAACTGCAATGACTGAGCGTGGGATTCGAACCGGTACTGAACCTTCATGGATAATAGATGAATCCGAAGTAAAAAAGAACAAAAAAACTTTTGATTGGGATAGTGTTTTTAGATATTAGTTCTATTATTATTTTTCTTTATCGTGGGTTATTTTATTCACCTTTCCTCTTTAGTGTTATTTTTTTTTTTGTTTTATTTTATTAATATTGACAACCAAATAAATTAATTATGTATGATGAATTTTTTTTTTTATCGAGCAAATACCATATATATATATATATATATATTGTTTACGATTATTATTATTTTTTTATTTTATTTTTCTGTACTGTGTCATCTTTTTTTCATTTCTTTAAACAGGCCTCTCTGCATACACAAAATCTATACAATGTTCATCTTTTTGTTTTATTTGTAATGTCTTTTCTCCTTTGGGTGTATTTTACCTTCTCTCTCTCTCTCTCTCTTTTTTTTTTTTTTTTTTTTTTTTTTTTTTTTTTTGTACATGTTAGTTTTTCTTTTTTTTTTTTCGCTTGTGTTTTCTCTCTGTGGAGAATTTTGCTGAGATATAGTGATAACCATGATGGAAAGTTATCCTCTCTTCGTGGTGCCGTGCAGACGTGGTGGGGTTCCATGCCTTACACCTGATCAAGTACGAGATATTCTAACCAAAGAAGAACGGGTGATAAGTCTCTCTATCTTTGATGCTTACGAATATGTAAATATTTGTAAAAAATCTCAGAAGGGATTTGCAGAGTTTTGCGGCCTCGGTGAGTTTACAACTATTTTAACGGTTCGAAGCCCACATGTAGGGATGCATGCCAGTGCTCCAGCTACAGAGACCACTTTGTGCGGAAATCATGAAAAAGGTCGAATCTCTTTTAGTAATGAAAAATGGAAAGAAGTGGTTTTGTCTATTCAGCCTTCTATAGCTATTCCTCTTTATGATGCAGTGTCATTGTATGAATCACAAACAAAACGAAGGCGAACAGCAGAAGGACGTTCTATTCGTTGGTCATCTTATGCTGATTCTATTCAAAATCAGATCGATTGTAAATTAATGAAACCGTTATGTGTTTCGGATAATAATACTAAGTACGTTTTTACAGAGGAACTTTGTCAAAATGAAACCTTACAACAATACTATTCCTATTTAAGTCAAATTGGTACTGGAAAAGTAGTAATGAGCACGGCCATATCAGTTTCTGCTATTCTTATGTGTTTAAAGACAGGTGTATCATTTATTGAGTCTGCGTTACCGTGGATATTGGCAGAGAAGGGAATAGCTTTGGTTTTTGATTTAACTCCCGTTTCGGGAAAAATACCTCCTCGATATGAATCACAAATCGATTTAAATGATTATACTTTCGCAGTGGATATTCAACCCCTGTCGTTAGATTGTAATTGCTACACATGTTCACGACATACGCGGGCGTACATTCATCATCTTCTCACTGTTCAGGAAATGAATAGTGTGACACTTCTCACAATACATAATTTGACGCGTTTGGTTCAATTGGTTAGGATTTACCGAAATGCCGGTGTTGAAGATCGTGAGTTGCTTTTAAATTGGGTCTTCGCTCAGCTGTGAGCAACGCCGTAGTTTCCTATAACACATAGAGAAGGAGATAAATTATATTTATTCCTCTTCTTTAATTATACACTTTTAGATGTTTTACTTTATGTGAATACTTTTTCTATTATTTTAATTTTTTTATTCCATCATATGTATATATATATATATATATATATATATATATATATATATATATATATATATATATATATATATATATATATATATATATATACATATATACAGTGGTTTCTTTTTTTTTTTTCCTTTCTTAATTTCTTAAAATTTTTTAAATGATAAAAGATGAAAAGGAAACGACCCATAGAGGAAGAGGAAAAGGAAAATCGAGGTCAATATGCCGCGTATTTGTGCTCTGGAAGTTGGTGTGCTCTAGTGCCTCTGTATAGACCATTAACGGCGGATGTGGTAGACGGGGATGTTTTTCCCGGTATTGCCTTCTTCTTTTTACCACATGTGATTGGAATGAAAGATGACAGATATCTTCTTGCTCTTTCAGAAGGTGAAACCCCATGTGATAGTTTAATTAAACGAAGACCATGGCAACCATGCTCTCTGCATGGCCCTTTTCGATGCTCATGTTTTATTTTAGAGCAGTTGGCACGAAATGTTTTTCAGTTGGAGCAGGAATTAATGATGTTACGTGTACGAATTGAAGTAGTGGTGGATGAGAAGAAAGATAATCAAGAAGATATGATACCCTTTTTAAAGGTGAATACAAAGGAACGTACTGTATTTCTGTACCTCTGTGGACTCCCACTACCGCAAAGATGTTATGGTCCTTTTAATTTATATGAAGTAGATGATGTCATGTCGATAGGCCATGCAATTACTTCAGCCCTTAAAGGGGCACAACTAATGATAAAAGATTTTCCGAAATGTGTACTTTGCGCCATCAAAACGGAGGATACATGTTCAGTTTGCCAATGTGTGGTGTGTAATAATTGTGGTGTTTTGTGTCTTTCCTGTGGTAAGAAGGCTTGTACGGCTTGTGTAGTTGTTGTGAACACAGAGGCGTTATCAGAGGAAGACGTTTGCTGTTTTTCATGCTATAACCTTTAAATTGGATTAGATGAAAATGTCGTTACTGCTAAGAGGCCCTTAAATACGGGAAACCAAAACCTTTTTATGGATTTAATTTTTCTGCGTATCCGTTCCTTTACTCTTTTTTTCTTCTTTGTTCCATTCTACATTTCTGTCTAATTTAATTAATTGTTATTATTGTTATTATTATTATTATTATTATTATTATTATTATTATTATTAATGGTGATGGTAAGGGGAATTGAAAATAAGAAGAGTGACCTTCATTACCACGACATGCCTCGCACTTTACGTGCTCCCACATGACATGTCGTTGACATCTGTTTTCGATCCCCTTTTGCTCTATTTTGCTTTTCTCTCTTCTTTTTTTGTTGTTGTCGCTCCACGAAAAGAAGGTGCTGTAACCGACGTCCGTATTACGAGGGAAATAATAAACACAATTACAATAAGGAGAAAACAAAACCCCAAGCGAGAGACAAACAAATTAAATTAGAAATCATCAAATACAAAAAAACACAAAACAAGGTATTTCACACTTACTTTTGCATAAGAAATGTCCTCTCCACACGACTCTCAGGAGATCAGGCCAGAGCCAGTGAAGAATGTTCTTGCGGGAGCTTCCTCTGAGGTGAGTATTGACAGCGATCCAAAAGAGGTGAAAAACGATAATTGGCTGAAGAGACTCGGTCACCAAATCGTCCCAGACGGCGGATTTGTCTCGGGTGTATTTAATCTCGCCGGTGGAAGTCTCGGTGCGGGTATCCTCGGACTCCCATCCGCCTTTCACGCCTCCGGTATCGTTATGGGAACCATATACCTTATTGTCATTTACTTGCTCACGGTATTCTCAATGGACATTCTCGCACGTGCTGCAAAAAAGACGGGAATTCGCAGTTATGAAGCAATGGCGCGCCATTTATTTGGACGTGGTGGTGATATCTTTACCGCTGTTATTATGTTTGTCAAGTGCTTTGGAGCTTGTATTGCCTACGTTATCTCTATAAGTGATCTGTTTTACGCGTTTCTTACGGATGACAACGTAACTGGATATTGGGCTTCACGTAGTTTTATTCAAGTTCTCACAACTATTACCTTCTTCCTGTTTATGTTGCCACTTTCTCTTCCGAAGCGGATCAACTCATTGCGTCATGTTTCACTTTTTGCAGTAGTATTTATTGTATATTTTGTGATATGCGTCATTGTGCATGCTGCTAAATTCGGTATGAAGGATGGTTTGAGGGATGATCTTGCATTATTCCAATCAGGAAACGAAGCTATTCGAGGACTTGGTATGTTTATGTTTGCGTATATGTGCCAGAGTAATATGTTTGAAGTATGGAATGAGATGCGTCCAGTGCAGAGTGTGAGTCAAATGACTTATCAAACAGCCGCCAGTATGTTACTGTTAACCGTCTTTTACTGGCTTACTGGATTCTTTGGTTACGCGGAGTTTGGCCCAGAAGTCGGATCTTCTGTTCTTAAGATGTATCGTCCTTTACATGATGTCGCAATGGCTATTGCCTACGTTGGTGTTATTATTAAACTTTGTGTGGCCTTTTCCCTGCATATTCTTCCCTGTCGTGATTCTCTCCATCATCTTCTTGGATGGTCTTTGGATACGGTGGCGTGGTGGAAGAATGCCCTTCTCTGTACCGTTTGCTGCTGTGTTGCCCTTGTTGCCGGTTTATTTATTCCCGACGTGAATGTTGTCTTTGGACTTCTCGGCTCCTTCAGTGGTTCTTTCATCGGCTTTGTCTTCCCCGCCCTCTTCTACATGTACGCTGGGGATTTCAACATCAAGTCCGTAGGCATTTTGATGTATCTCTCCACCTACGCCCTTCTTTTCGCTGGGGTGGTGGTCATCTGCTTTGGTACCACCTCTACCATCTACGGTGTGGTTAAAAAATAAGCCAAAGAGAGAAAAGAAATAAAAAGAGTCTAATTAAAAAAAAACATTATCAATAACAACAGCAGAGAGACATAGTCGCTTCCTTGTTTCCATTTTTCTTCTCTTCTTCTCTTTCTCCTTCTCTGTGGATGCACCTGTGTGTTATTATTTTATTTTTGGGCTCTGCGTTTCATCCCTACCGCGAGCTCTACACGCATTCCAATGCTCTTTCTCCACTGGAGGCGAAAGGGGGAATAGAATGGAATGGAAAAGGGAAAAAGGCGAAAGAGAAAGAAAAAAGAAAGAGGAAGAAGAGAGAGAAGTTGAAGATACTTTTGCATTGTTCTCTGTATTTCTCTATCTGTGTGTCGTATGTATGTATGTATGTATGTGTGTGATGGGTCAAGGCAATCCGCAAACAAAATCTGAAAACGGAAACACAAAGGTGTAACAGCAATAATAAGGGAACGACTACATTAATAAAAAAAACGTTTTTTTATTTTTATTTTTCTCACCTTGCGAAAAGAATGATCGAGTCTTACGTTATTAGGTAGTAAATCGTGTACTGGTGTATTAAAGTTTTCGAAAATTTGTTTATTTTATTCCTAATAGCTTGTCAAACGTGGGTTTTCTAGAAGGACCACATAACCCAACCCTACCCTCTACGCTGCTACTTGTAGGCGGGTTTTATTGGTCTTCTTAACACTTCTATTTCTTCAGTTCCTGGGGTGTTTTAATATATATATATATATATATGTATTAACTGTTTTGGAAATATCAGAGATTTATTTTTTTTTACACCAAGGGGTTCGGATTCATATAGGATAAATACACGGTTTTATATGTTTTTCTGTTCTGTTGACGGTAAAAGTAAGGCTAAGATTTTTTTTTCTTTTTTTTTTCTTTGAATCATTTTGAAAACATAACTGGAATTCTTTAAAATAAATAAGGCGAATAGAAACGATTAGACTCAAGAATTGCATGCAGTGGGAGACATATTTTTCATTTTCTGTGTACTCCAACTGTTTGTTTGTTTCTTTGTTTGTATCTGGAGCAATTAAATCCTTTTTTTTTTTTTATTAATCCCCCCCCCCCCTCTTTCCCTATAATATGAAGGAAAAACTGTAAGAGAGCTTTCTTGGGTTTGGGTAAATTTCATTAAACTCTCCACATGCGCGCACATCATTTTTTTTGTTTTACCTTCTTTTATGCGAAAGTATAAATGTTGTTAATGTTTATAATTATAAAAATAATAATTATTAATGGTGATGTTAGGTGAATATAAAATAAGAAGAGTGACCTTCATTACCACGACATGCCTCGCACTTTACGTGCTCCCACATGACATGT